>NC_056729.1:1018297922-1018567922 GCF_019279795.1 Protopterus annectens
GATGTGAGCATTTACTGACTGCATTCTCCAGAGTCCACAACTGATTTACCGAGGACACCAAATGTCTGGTGGACACACAATACATGACAGGCAGACTTGTGGCCAGTTTGTGGACAGTGTGCCAGTAGAGAGGTATGTCAGAGACATATAACTGTGAGTCGTGATGTCACACACTAAATACATGTCCACACAAACCCTGTCAATCTATCAAGCCACCACATGTATAACAGCACTGATAACATAGCATCTGTTCACAAATCTGTGGCTATTTCCCCCATGTTGGTTGGCTGTCTCCACATGTACTGTCCTGTGATGTATTGCAACCCACTGTATGTGAATCAGTAGGTCACCACCTTTGTAATGTCCCTTTCACATACAAAGAAATGGGGCAAGGCCCACATTAAGAAATGTCCCATATGATGGAAATAGCAGCAGTGTCCAGGCCCACAGCACAACATAATGTGGGCACCTACATAGTGGTATGGCCATAGCATTACCTGACATCTGCACATCTGTACAGAGGACAGACAGAAAGTAGATAGCCAACAGGTTATACATTAGGATGAATATATTGAAAGATACACGTCTGAAACTGAAAGGTATGCCATTACTACATGACAGCAGTCCCCAATGACATGTCCAAAGAACATAGTAGTCTACAGTTAATATCATCATATCAGATCAATATCCAATAGGAGATACATATAAACATGCAGCTCAAACACCTAGAACAAGATATTCAGTACTCAGAGTCCAGCTTTGCATTCCGGGATGTATGGTTCCAGTACTACAATCTGCAATATACTCTTACTTGAAAATGCATTGTTAAAAGTGCAAACGTAATGGTACCATATGTGTTAAACTATTTCTGTCAACCAGTGCACTGTAGCTGGTGTAACATGCAAGTGTGGCTGCATATAACTTGGGATACTACCCATGTATGAAACAAATCCAAAGAGAACAGATTGTGGTACTACCCATGTATATCCAGGTGTCCCTTACAGTATACTCACACCCCTTGTTTCTGTAATGACAGCACATAAAAGCATATTATGTACAGGGAATTAAGTACACTTATAAAAGATGTCATTACCCTGCTATTTTATCTGACTAGAATGTGATCACTGGTTGCCAAGGCTAAGCTATGCTTAGCAGGTGTGACCATTGCTTAAATGTAAATGCTAAGCAGATTTGCGCACTGGTGAACGAGGTCTGCACGGTGTAAGCGCCTATTCGTTTAACAGTGCATTAGCACTGCTTACCATCAGGCAAACCCATGCAAACCCACTCAAAGCTGCTCAAAACTGCTTTAACTACTCTGCATCCAACAGTCCTCGTTCTGTCTAGCAACAAAATAAACAGCCCTTGCAGGTCTTGAACCAAGAATTTGCACCTCATAGCCTATGCAGTTTACCAGTAATCCACCTCAGCTATATTGTTTGAGGATGTTGTCTCAAACAACACCTTCTTTACAGCCATTTTACAATAGGGAAGAGACAAGTGTGCAATGAGGAAGGATTGGTATCTATAAATATATATATATATATATCTGAATAGAAACATACATTGAGAGAGAGTGAGATATGTAGAGAGCCATATATGTGTACAACAATATATAGATATATTAACAATAAATACTGAGGTGTGTGTGTGTGTATATATATATATATATATATATATATATATATATATATATATATATGTATATACACAAATATAGGTTCATAGGATCATAGGTAGGTACTAGGCTATCTGCCCAAAGGCACAAAGGCATTTATAAGCTTAGCCGGAATCGCCACCCCCTTAGATTAGTTCCCTGTGCCTCTGTCCAACAAAGCCACTGAAGTGATCCCCGGGGTAAACTTCCTGTTTCCCATCCACTTGGCAAGATTTCTCTTGAAGAGTGTTAGTGAGGAGCTCTGCCTGATGTAGATTGGAATCTTGTTCCAGAGCATGGGAAGTCTCTGGAACAGGAATCTATCCCCCCAGCACATCCTATTTATTGTTGTGGTGAGGTTTAGATCCCTAGAGTGTGTGGTTTGAGGGGGGTATGGTTTTCTTTAGGTGGAGCATGTCCATCAATTCTGGGTTGGACATGGCCTTGCATGTCAGACAGAGATCACCTCTGAGTAGACAGTTTGCAACTGAGTACGGCTGGAGTTTCTTCAGTAGAGCTGCAGGGCATCTGTTTGAGGTCAGTGATCCTCTTGGTGAGGTACTTCTGTGGTCTTTCCAGCTGTTGCAGGTGTCTTGTAAGGTACATCCCAAATGGGGCATTTGTACTCTATGATGGGTCTGATGAGTGATGCGTAGAGGGGCACAATGACCTCTTTTGATCTGGATACAAACCCTTTTGTGATTAGGTGGGCCACATAGAAGGATTTTCTAACCAATTTGGCAATGTGATTATCAAAGGAGAGATTACTATCTACTTGGGTCCCCAGATCCCTTATTTTGTCTTCCGTATTTAGGGGGCTACCACCAATGTGGTAATTTGTAGGTACTTTGTTTTTTCCGAAGGGATGACTATGCACTTTTGGCATTTAGGTTGAGGCCATGGTATGACAGCAGGTATATCTGTCTCAGTGAGACCCTTTTGGAGGATGTCTGCGTCAGCTGGAGAGTCAATTATAGCCCCTAGTTTGCAGTCATCTGTTAACTTTGTCAGCCATAGTCCTCCTGTGCTTGCCTGTACCTCTGAGAAGTATATGCCGAATAGGAGGGGTCCTAGGACTGAGCCCTGGGGAATGCCACTTGTAACCAGTTTAGATTCAGACCTAGCTCCAGCAACTCTTACCATGTGAGTTCTGTCTGTAAGTCAGTTGGCAACCCATCTTGTAACATAGGGGTTTATGTTCAGGCTGGTGAGCTTGTCTATAATACCAGAATGGGGAATGGTGTCGAAGGCCTTTGCAAGGTCTAGGTAGACTGTGTGGACCATCTTTCCCTCATCTATAGCCTAACTGCCAGGTTTAGGAGGCATGATCTGTCCTTAACAAAGCCGAACTCTGAGGATCCAGTGTTTGGAGGGTTCTATGTGTCTCTGTTGATGAGATCATGATGATGCATAATCTTGCAGACAAAGCAAAGCTAGGGCTTTATAGCTTATAGGTTCGGGGTCTGCTGTGGCTCAACCTTTGTGGAACCGAATAACCGATGATGTGCACTATATATATATATATATATATATATATATATATATATATATATATATATATATATATATATATATATATATATATATATATATATATATATATATATATATATATATATATATATATATATATATATATATACACACACACACACACACATATATATATATATATATATATATATATATATATATATATATATATATATATATATATATATATATATATATATATATGTATATATATGTATGCATACATGTCCCAAAATGCCCATACAAACATATGCTTCTGATAGACCACCCACAACTGGGGCAGCATGCACAGCTGGATACAAAAGCAGCCATGACACTTACATCTGCCCCCACCCCACACAGTCCAAATAAATGAGTGAACAGTACACTGCTACAAAATCATGCTAGGCCATACACAATGGACAGACATACACTAATCTCTTAGCAAAACAAATAAAATGTCTGAACATAGCAAAGAAAAATACAGTCAGCCAGTAATTCACACGTGTTTATTATACTCTGATGTCTTGGCCAAAGCCTTCAAGGAGTAAACATCAGCAGAAATACATGCCTCAATCCCAAGAAGCAGTTAACACCTAATTACATAATTGCCTCCAGTTACACTTGTCTTTCAACCACCTATGGGATAAAGTATCACGGTTAATATTAATACGTTGAAGTCTGTACATAACAATTTTACTTTTATGAATGTTTCATCACACTAAGGAACAGACGTTTTCAGAAACAATACCTTGAGCCCCACTACTTCCCCTATGGTGTGATTTATTCATATGTACAGCTATAGAACTGACATATTTCTTATCGATAATATGTCTGACATGTTCTAACAGCCTAGTTTTCAAACATGTTTTACTGTCCCCCACATAAAATATGTGGCCATCTAAGAGCATTCCCTATACACCTACCTCTTGAATGTACAGACTTCAACATATTTCCCAGCCATTCCCCTCAGCAGGAATTACAGCAGTAAATAATGATAGACTGGTATACCTATCCACCTACTATTGTATGACATCTGGACAAAGCCTGACATAATTGATGGACAGAAGCACAAATACATGGCCATACGTGAAATATTGCTGTTATACACTGAGAAAGTTGCTGGTGTTACAGGGTTTGTTGTAACATATCTTTTCTGAGGGATATAAAGTCAGAAAAAAAGGATGTTGCCATCTACATAATGCAATCACCAGTGTATGCTACTGATTTTCCAAGGACAACACCTGTCTGGGGAACAGCCCATACATAACAGGCTAACCTGTGGCCATTATGTGTATGGCCCTACAGTTGAGAGCAATGCAGAGACAGAATATTGTCAGACTGAAACCCATGCAGAAGTAGCATGTGCAGACAAATCCTGTTAAACTAGCAATATTCCAAACATATAACAGCAATACTCACATTCTGCTCCTAAGTCCTGAAACTTCCCCACCATTTAGTTGGCTTGTCTTCACAAGTCTTGTTGTAAGAGATAGTAGTCCACACAACTCCAGGATGTCTTCCTCACAAGTAATGGAAAGGACCAATGCCCACATGGAGTACTCATTTATAGGAGTGTGTTGCCATGACATTGGCTATTGGAATAACTACACAGCTGCTCTGCATGCAATTAGCAAGTGGGGAACCCCAATAGATACACAGGCCACCACCTGGTCATGAGCATCACCTACAAAAAACATGTTGCCACCTATTCAAACCAGCTCTATCCCTGTAGTGCACAGGGAGAGAAAGAGAAATAACAAAGGAGACATACACTGGAAAACAGAAGAAAGAAAAAAAGGTAAGTGGAACATGTAAGCAAGTAAATGAATTTAGTACTTTGTCTGTAATAATGGGAAATATGGCTTGGAGGAATATATGTCCCAACAAGACATGCTGTACTAATGCCCTGCTAAACAGCTGCTATGGCCATAGCATCTGGCCCTCTCTGCAGAGGGAGATATCACAGACATACCTCTCAACTGTACAAATCCTCACAGAATGTCCACATTTTACCATCATGCATTTTTGTCTGTTCCTCCTGATATCTGTACTTTACTGTCAAATAGCTGAGGACTGAAGTCATCAGATAATGACAAACACTTGAGTCTAAGACTCCATGTCCTTAAAAATATTTACTGTAAAGTTAAATGTATCATTCTATGAACTTCCTATGTTTGCAGCAGGTATATTTAAATGATGTCCCTATTTATCCCCCCATCATTTTAGGCATTGTCCAGATGTGATGCTCTGAGAGGTTGTGAGTTGGGATCACAGCTCAGGAGCCTGACTCACCTGTGAAAGGACAGCTCATATATGACAACTGCAGGGGTGTCTGTCAAACAGTTGTGACTGTGCCACTGCTAAGTCAGTTAATGGGATGTTTTCCATATCCATGTTACCTGTGATTATGAGTATGACACATGTTTGCTGTGTAAAGCTAAGACACATATAGAGGGCATGTGCATAGTAGAGTACTGCTGCAGACGTGTGTTGAACTGCATGTGATATATTGACTTAATAACATTCAACTGTACAGTGTTTTGCTGGACAATAAGCACATTTGTGACTGATATCTGTAGTCACATACACATATACCTGTGCTATGTCAGCCAAACCATTGGCAGGTCTGTGAGCAATGGCATTGTAACACAATAGCCTACTTATGACTGTTGGACATCTTCCATGCTATCACAGTGATGTCAAACCATATTGTGCAATCAATGGATTAATGTAAGGTGCAGCTATATTACTACAGTATCAATACTGATGCCCCTTTTCACAATCATTTATGTGTGCCATTGTTCAGACGTACCGCTGTAACAGGTTGAGAAGTATGATTGAGCAGCAAGACTGTAAATACGGTGTGCCATACTTACATTCAATAGAAATGTATACCAGGTATACCCAGAGCACATGTATGTATGCAAATGTTTAGCTGGAAGGCACAAAACTAATCACATGGGTTTCAAGCAGTCAGGTAAATAGGTTGTGCATGTTGCGCATGTGTGTTATATCAGTGTCAGTGCATACAACAGGCATATATGTGTACAGCTACTGGTGGTTGCATTTCCCTGACACTGATGTGGGTACTTGAATTGGCATGAATATTAGGTATTAATCAGGGAAGTCTCCAGCTGTGTTATGAGCCTCTGTCCCTGTCTATTACTACCAGCTATATCAACACATATATACAGTGGATATCACAAGTGTACCCAGGCCTGTTGGAATTTCAGGTTTGTGCGCTGTATGACAGTCAGACCACAGAAGATCACTTCATAATGTTTCACATCTTGAATGTGACCCCTAACCTGACCAATTCCATTGCAATACAATCAAAGGTGTTTCTAGAAAGGTGGCAATTATTGCCAAGTGAATATGTGCCATGATGCTAGAGTCCAGACCAAGATGTATGAATGCTGTAACCATCTCAAGAGGTGCATACACAAGTTTAAGGGTAAGCACACTCATTCAAGTGGCATATTGTACTGAGTATTATTTCTATATGTTTTCACAGACCAGATTATGTTTTTCAATTGAATTGTACAGGCTATAGGTCACACGACAGGTGGGAATTGTTATGGAATGAGTTGTTGTGGTGTCATGTTCCAATTGCACAAATACCAGGCAGTGTATCAGGGGTATGTTGCCTTTATATCCACTGTAGCTATATGGACACAGCAGTACCTAACCTGTATATCCAGCCTCCACCAAGGTAGAGTAATCCCCTTTGATGGGCAGCAGCAATAAACAAACCACATAATAGGTTGTTACATTGGCTGTACAGGGACAAATAGGTGTAGGCAATAACTTTGAAGCAAGTCTGCCTATATCTGAGCAAGCAGGTAAGTTCACGTGTGATATCCTGTAAGGCTGACTATGACTATGAATCAGACATATCCACACCACCATAGACAACTGCAACTGTGTCTCCACATATGTTGTAAGTCTCAGATGAAACAACACAATTCACCCTGTACTGGGGATAAAGAACACCTCATACACACATGCCAAGGATATAGGTGACCTGCATCACACAGATTAGGTGAGAACATTGCCACCCTGTCCACCCCAGTCATACATGGAGATATACACATCAACCACACTCCTCCCCACAGCAATGGTGAGCATGTACATATTGTCTACTGATGGCAACAACAGCATATCTCCATGGGGCATACTAACATCAGTGTCTGCCTCCTAGATGAACTCAGGCATGTGCTCAGAGCTCCATCACACACCACAGTCAAACACAGACCTGCCACTATACATGCACCATCCACATGGACGATGACCACTGTCAACCCTCCACACAGAAATGACTGGAGAATGCAGGATTATGCAATCAAGTGTCCAACATTGGGATGAATAAGATAGCCCAGGGACAGGCATGTAATGGAAGCTGCTGTAGCCATGGTAGCTTGGAGGTTTCCGTGGTAGTCTGGATTATTTGCAAGTAATATCCACTGTTGATGTGCATTTTGACAACCGTATGAGGTCCTTTGACCTTTTCCTGTTCATGTCTTCCAGGTAACATGCTGAGTGCTTGCCTACCAGTATTCTCTGTTGGGGAAACAGACATCATCACCCATTATGTGATTGGACATTATACCCTGTAATGTGGATGGAGAGCAGAAGATGTGAGGGAGAGGACTGCCCTGGGGAACAGTGTGGTCCACAGGGTAAATGATGGCAGACTGCACAGCAGAACATATGTGCATGTGCAACATCGGGCCATCAACCTTAAATGCCATCCCCATCAATGGGAAGCTGCTGTAGCAAGGGGCCGGCTAGACACAGGTGGGGGCTCAGCCATCCAGCCACCACTGAAACTCACCAAGGAGCTTCTCACCACACTTGGGCCACATGCCGAATGCATTAGCCATAATACTGAGGGAAGCATTGTGGAGGTGGTTTGCACACACACACACACACACACACACACACACACACACACACACACACACACACACACACACACACACACACACACACACACACACACACACACTGGATGAGAAGCATGCAGGTAAGTGCCCAGTGGGGATTAATACACTAATGCATCAGGCATACATGTTTCTGTATTGCATCCACATGCATGTCCAAAAGCGAAAAGCCACCAACCGGATGTAAAATATAAATTTATTAGAACCAACCAACTTCAAAATGAACAGACTTTGAAAATAACAATCAAATAACTTCAACTACACAAACGATCAAAAATAAGCGCTTTCATTTAAAAGGTTTTAAACTTCATCAGACAATCAATTAAATTGCATCACTTCCTTTTATAACCTTTTCTTTTTTCAAAAAATCCTGGTCACATGACTCATACAAAACGAGTATCCCAGTAGTATAAAAATGACTGTTTGAAAATATTTTGACTTTCCTCATGTATATATAGTTACGAATTCCTATATTACATAAATACTATAATATATACTTTATAGGAGAATTTACCAATATATGGAAGAACTGATAACAAGAATATAAATAAAAATATTTAATATTAAAAAATTAAATTATTTTAGTGATGTAATTTAATTGATTGTCTGATGAAGTTTAAACCTTTTAAACAAAAGCGCTTATTTTTGATAGTTTGTGTAGTTGAAGTTATTTGATTGTTATTTTCAAAGTCTGTTCGTTTTGAAGTTCGTTGGTTCTAATAAATTTATATTTTACATCTGGTTGGTGGCTTTTCGCTTTTGGCTATTCAGTAGTTTGTGGTTCTCAGTAGTAATAAATCCACATGCATGTGTCAGGTCCGATTGCAGTTGTGGATGGGATTTTCTAATGCACAGAGGTGCACATCTATGTTGAGGACAGGACATTGTGTATTGCGGTTAGTACTGTAGATATGCAGACATGCTGCATCCATCCTATATCAAGGCCACATGTGCATCTGCTGACAATAACCCCGTCTCACAACTACCTAAAAACCTCTGGTCTGCATATGGGACAGCAGCCTGAAGCTGGCGGGTATTACATTGTTCTGTTGTTGCCTGGCAATGCCTCAGGCAAGTGAAGCGCATGCAATTTACCATGCACACAATCATCAGTAATAGCTATATTACTTTATTTAACAGCTATATTGCTTGGTGTGCATGTTCACTTGTGCTGGGGTTAAGTGTATTGCGTCACAGTGGTCACCACTAGGGCCTATCTGACATGAATTCAACATTCCTGTAGCATACCTCACAACTTGTCAGTGCCAAGATGTCTGGACAGAGGCCACCAAATTGTGTTGGATAAACGTCCTAAGGTAAGGTCATGCGTGACACATTACTGGTACACAGTGGATATAAATTATGTACACACCCCTCTCAAGATGCAAGGTGCTCCTGCTACATACTAATTAGGACCACAATATGACAGTCCACATCTCTTCCAGCCTTTAATGTGACCCATAACAGGTACAGTTCACTTGTAAAACCAAACATCTGTACTCATTCATAAGTTCATAGGTAGGTACTAGGCTATTGGCCCAAGGGCCTAAGTAAGCCTAGTCAAAAAGGTTCCCTGGCTTACACCACCCAAGAAAGTTAATTTCCTGTGCTCCTGTTGAGCAGAGCCACAGAAGTGATCCCCGGTCATGTATTTCCTATTTCCCATCCACTCATCAAGATTTTTATTGAAGAGTGCTAATGAGGAACTTTGCTTGACATAGATGGGTAGCTTGTTCCAGAGTATAGGAAGTCTCTGGGACAGGAATCTATCCCTCCAGCATGTCCTGTTTATTTTGGTGACAAGGTCTAGGTCCCTAGAGTATATAGCTTGGAGGGACTGGGATTTCTTTAGGTTTAGCATGTCCAATATCTCTGGTTTTAACATAGCTTTATATGTTAGGCAGAGATCTCCTTGGAGTAGGCAATATGCTACAGAGTAAAGCTGGAATTTTTTGAGACGGTCAGTGTAGGGCATCTGTGTGAGGCCAGTAATCCTCTTTGTGATGTACTTCTGTAGCCTTTCCAGCTGCTGTAGATGTCTTGTGAAGTATATTCCAAATGGGGCATTGTACTCTATAATGGGTCTAATGAGTGCTGAGTAGAAGGGAACAATGACCTCTTTTTTCCTGGATGAGAACCCTTTTGTAATGAGGTGTGCCACATAGAAGGATTTCCTTACTACTGCAGCGATGTGATTATCAAAAGAAAGGCTACTGTTCACCTGGGTCCCAAGGTCTCTTATCACACATTCGCTGTTAAGTTGACAGCCATTTATGTGGTAGTTCATGGGTACAGATATTTTACCAAAGGGGGTGGCAATGCACTTTTTGGCATTGAGCTTGAAGCCATGCCTCTGACATCAGGCATCTGTCTCAGTAAGGCCCTTCTGTAGGATGTCCACATCATTTGGGGACTTGACTATGTCTCCTAGTTTGCAGTCATCTGTGAACTTCATTAGCCAGAGGCCTTTTATGTTAGCCTTTACTTCAGAGAAGTAGATACCAAACAGGAGAGGTCCCAGGACTGAACCCTGTGGTACTCCACTTGTCACTGGTTTGAAGTCAGATTTGGAGTCTGCCACTTTTACAGCGCGGGTTCTGTCAGTGAGCCAGTTGGCAACCCATCTTGTGATGTAGGGATTTATACCTAGTTTAGTGAGTGTAGCTATAATTCCAGAATGGGGGATGGTGTCAAAAGCCTTGGCGAGGTCAAGATAGGCTGTGTGAACCACCTTAGCCTTGTCTACTGCTTTGGTGACTGCCTCAAATAAGTTGATTGGGTTCAGAAGGCATGATCTGCCTTTCACAAACCCGAACTGGGTGGGGTCAAGAGTTTGGAGTTTACCAATGTCTTTGTTTATGAGTTCCATGACGATACATTCCATGGCCTTGCAAACCAGGCTCATCAGGCTAATAGGGCCATAGTTTCCAGGATCAGTGATGGCTCCCCCTTTGTGGAGTGGGATATCTGTTGCTGTGCACCATTCAGTGGGCACAAAGCCTGATGTGAGACTATTAGTGAACATGGTGCTTTGGTGGGGAGCCAGTTCATTCTGAAGTTCATGTAAAACACAGCCTGGGATGTTGCCCAGTCCCATGGATGCTGTGTTTTTGGTTTTAGAGAGTGCAGCTTTTACCTGCATAGATGTGATTACAGGGACTTTGAATTCTTCCTGTATAGATATGGGCTCTTTAGGGGGTAAAAGGAGGGTAAATTTAGCACTGAGCCTATCTGCCAGGATGTTAGCAATATCAGTTGGTTCTGTAATTTTCATTCCGTTGTGCTGTAACTCGGAGCAGATCTGGGTGTTGCCACTGATATTCTTGACATAGCTATAGAATGCTTTGTGGATGCCCTTAGACTCAGTGGTGATTTTGTTTTCATTGCTAGCTTTAGGGGATCTTGTAAGGGATCTCAACTTCTTACTGAGACTAACCAGGGAACTCCTCCACTCATGGGATTTTACTGTCTTTTGCAACAGTTTCTTCCTTCTGTTGTAGAGTTTGTTTGACAGGGGCCCACCAGATTGGCTTCCTTTTTTTTGGAGGATAGTGTCTTGGTTCTGTTTGGGATAGCATGATCCATGCACTCATGTAAGTGCTTATAGAGTGCAATTGTGTAGGATTCAGCAGTCGTAACTGTATTGTCCATCTGCATGGGTGTCATGACGTTCACCACTTCTGTCTTAAGAAGCATAAAGTTGGCTTTGAAGAAATTTTCTACCATGGTTTCCTTAATGGTGGGTGGGGGCAGGATGCGAATGTCTAGGATGATTAGCTTATGGTCTGATCTGACCAACGCGGAGTTGACTTCAGGTGTGGCACACCGGTCACTCATGTTGGTAATGACTAGGTCTAGGATATTGTTGCCCCTGGTGGGGTTGTGGATAAGTTGATCCAGGGCATTGGAATTTATGAATTCCAGAAAGGGTTGAGCAAAGGTGTTGGTACATGAGTAGTTTTCCCAGTTAATGGTGGGGTAGTTGAAATCGCCCATTATTAGAGTGTTTGGTTGAACCCTAATATTTTCCAGTATATCAAAAAAGAGGAGTGGGAATCCTGGAGCATGGTGGGGGATCTGTAGCAAGCTAAAAAAGGCACTATAGGGGATGCAAGACCCTTAGCTAGTATCCAGAATCTCAGGTGCGACAGGTGCAGGCTATCTCTGGCAAAGCATCATGGTCTGTCGACCATGTTGTCCCAGGCAGACAGATACTGGATCCCCTTAGAATGACACCAAAAGCTTAGCCAATTGTTAAAGTCAATCATTTTGTCCTTGTACTGCGGTATCATTCTGGGCAATAGCAGGATGCTACTCAGGGCTAAGGTCATACCTGCCTGGGCTACAAAATTGGAGAACACTTCCATGTCTCTTTTCATGTAGTCCACTTGTTGTGGAGTGACCTCAGTGTGTTTGTCATATGGCGGATCCTGGCACTTGACAGGCAGCTGGCAGTAACCTTGTCCTTGTTTAGCCTTGTGAGTGGGACATCAGTGTGCCTGACTATAGAGTCACCTAAGACTAGTGTGTTGGGTATGTTGTTTTGCCTTATGGGCTGTGGTTTATTGGCACACCGAGTCTGTGGGCTATATATCGTTTGTGTTGTGTTGAGAGATGGAGGTTTCTTGTATTTCAGTGTATTGCACCTACAAGGCAGTCCACCTGTGAGGGCAGCAGATCTCCTATCAGCATGATGTTTCAGTCAGGTATGATACCTCATGCTGTCATATGTGTCAGTACACTCACCGTGGCCTATTTGGCTATAATATCACATACATTGGCATTGTTAAGGCACACAGACCACTTCCAACCACATATAGGTTTCAAACATATGGATATTCCAGAAACATCTGTACAGAGGACTGTACAATGGTTTATCCTGCTGCATGTGAAGCAGATGTTGTCACCACACTATATAAAATAATGGCAGTGGGAGGTGGTCACCAGCCATGTATGGTATACACATCAAAATGGTATAAGCCACACATTATATGATCCTCACACACACACAAACAGTTTCCAGCATTAGGATTAGAACTCCTGCCTATCTAGGTATTATTACTATAGTGCTACACAGTTATCAGACATGCCACAAAGCTTATACATTTCCACATCTTCCAAAGGTACTTCTAAGGTGGATGACATCAACAGGTTTACTAAATTGAAGTGAAGGGAAGTGTAAAGGGTAGTATACAGGTCAAAAATGGTATGAGCCAGACAGTACTTGATTCACACACACATGCAAGTATTGGGATTCGAACTCCTGTCTATCTAGGTATGTCTACTATAGTGTTATGCAGTTACTGCAAGGCTACAGAGCTTACTGAACTTTCACATTGCCAAAGCTGCTGATAACTGCACAGCTGTGGCAAAGTATTACAGGTGGCAGACAGTCTGCCTTCTGTTCCACCCCTACATTATGCTAGTTCATTCTGTCTTGCACTTCAACTAGCATTATGGCTTGGCACTTCACCAGATTATTGTATCATGAAGTGTGGTACACCTGTGAGCCATCAGCAGTACTCGTTCATCACAGATGTTGCCCTAGTACTTATTAGTTATGTCCATCCCTCCTGGCATGTTTGAATGGAGGTTATCTGTGCTTTCACCCATTGACCTGGTGCACATGTCCATACTGGAGCACTGTTGCAACTGCCACATGTACACCAACAACCATCCAATCTAAACTCCAAATACTCAGACCTGTGATGGTTACCCATATATCACCCAATGTGGACATATGCATTCCCCAGCAAAGATTGGACTGGAAGGTCAAGTCAATAAGGTCAACACCTGGACCACACCATCTGGAACACGTAGCTCACCATGATACCCACTTTGATAGCCATGACATACAGTGTAATGCCACACACCCACCTTTCCAGAGGCACTCAATGGACATCTACCCAAACAGCACAGACCAGCAAGGCAGACACCCACTCAGACACTGTGACATGGCACATGCCAAGGGACACATATTCAACCTACACAGTGTGCCCCCATCCTAAGCCCCTAAGGCTAACCACCTTGCACAATACAGTGATCATGGGTAACACAATACTAAGGCATACACATCCCACTCACTAGGTTGAATGTGGAGCAGGTAACAGCGAAATATCAATCACATGCCAGCATCTGACACACGACACAGCCAGTCATGTCACTCCACAACAACTACGAGTATCACTCCGTATCCATGTGGGTGTGAATGAATTGGGACACACCTCCTTGGACTACATGACAGGAGACATGGTTGAACTCTCAGATTATGTGGTTCAAGCAGGTGCGACAGTAGCCCTGGGCAGTGTACTGCTGTCACCCAGAATGATGCTGTGGTACTATCAACAGATGGTTGACTGCAACATTGGCTTATGTGTTATGTGTCATTCTCAGGGGATCCAGGACCTCTCTGCCTAGGATGGCATGATTGCCACAACCCAATGACTTGCCATGGATGTCCTACATCTGGCACTGCTGGGTTGCCAGGTACTGGGTATGCGTCTTGCGACCCCTATGGTGACTTATTAGGCAGTGTTCCTAATGTTATTACCATCATAACAGCTACACATGTATGCAATTTGAGGGTCATGCTGCTCAACACTGCACATCTAACTGTCAGGATGCAGTCACTCATAGGAGTTGTTGGAGTAGAGGACACATGTCTGCAGTAATGGAGAGGTGGTTCACAGCAGCAGACAGCAGGCCTGCAGTATCAGGCTATGACACATTCCACAGCTGTCAGCCCTCAAACATGGACCACACCACACCTCCACAGGTAGTGTTGTCTCCATATTCATTATGGATAGGAACACCTCCAGACTAACATCCCATCATAATGCATTGGAGATACTTCCGGTACAACTGCCTTGGGGTAATGGTGCTACCCAGACCATTGCCTCCTATGGGTCCACATCTATGTCCCTAGACTGTCAATGCACATTCCTCAACACCCTGACATCTCTTGATGGTCCAATACAACACTGACATAGTATGAGTCTTCAACTACCCCTCCATCACCTAAAGTAGCCAATCACCAGTACAGTGGCCCAACACTTCTGGGATTCATCATTTCCATTGCCCTAGACCAGTTTATGCTGACCTCTGGTAGAGGATGCAACAACCTTGACCTGTGTTGACCACTTAAATATGGGACCATTGCTCATCCACAGATGTTAAACCCTGCATGGTGAGATTCACACAGGCTGTAATCACCATGGAACTCAACATGTCAGCCGTACCCCCACAGAGATAACCACCTGGCAAAAACTCTCCAAAGCTGACTTTGCAGCAATGAAAACAGGGGTGGATGTCTTCACTGCACCCATGGCAATGGGATGTAGCTGCATGGCTGTGGAATCATAGACATAGGCACTGTACAAACAGGTACATGAATGCATGGTACTAGCCAGAGCCAGCAGAACCCAGACACTGTCCTCCAAACACTGGGAGACAATGTGATGGTCCCCTGCCATTACTGAAGTCTACATCAGAAGTAGGAAACTGTTGCAGTGAAAGGTGATGTCCCATGACTGTTGAACTCCCTTATTGGCATCAAACATAACTTTGGATCCCTCATGGAGTCCCCGACAGGCATCTATGGCAGCAGAGATGCAGCATTCACTGATGACAGTCACAACAGCCTTGATAGTTACATCAACAACCTCCACAGTATTAAACACAAGTGCTGCGAGTTACTGCACAAAGCTAATACCTATCCTGAGACAACAGATATTGGCCACAGCCTTGGCAACACATTCATTGCCAGCTTTACCCCTTTCTCCCCCCACAAGTGAAGTGCTGAGTGCATGTGTTCTCACATGCTGTATCCCATGTCCGTTCTAGGCATCTGTGTGTCACCAGGATGTGGCCCTGCAGCAAGGCCGCAGGGTATGGCAGTGTGGTGACACATCCAACATGTCATAGGCATGATACAGTATGTGCACAGTAATTCCTGGTCTGTAACACAGTGATTGCATATGCCTCACAGATTATAGGACTGAAGGTTGTACATAGGTACATGTTGATGTACAACATCTGTTGTAGAATGGAGAATGACAGATGTTCTGGTTTGGACACACCTCTGATTGCTAATAACCATAGCCACAGGGGATATTCATCAACCAAACATACTGGGATTACTATTCACACACACACACACACACACACACACACACACACACACACACACACACACACACACACACACACACACACACACACACACACACAAACACACACACACTCAGTCTTGCCATTACTGAGATCCATAGGTTCATTGCTTCATAGGTGTGTAGTAGGTGAATGGGTCTGAAGGCTCTACAAGGCTAGCCTAGTTTGAATACCTTAGCACCAGGCCACATGATAATAGTCCCCAGTGTGGCTCAGGAGTATAGTCACTGGAGTGGTTCCCAGGGGTGGGCATTGTATTCACCATCCACTCATCCAGGTTTCTATTGTGGGTGGCCAGTGGTGTGCACTACTTCCCATGTACATGATCTATATTCCATAACATTGACAGTGTCTCGGTTGTGCACATGTCTGTACACATGTCCCACTTGCATGTTCTTTGATATGTGGAAGAGTGCTTGAGGTCTCTGGGGCATGTTGTGTGGACAGATTGTTATCTTCTGATATAGCATTCCTGACCTCATTTTGTGAGACCTGGCTATGTAACTGAGGTAGTGATTGCACTTACATTGACAGTATGATACGGGTATTCAGTGGAGTTAGTGGCATCTGTCCATACAGGACAATGTGTATAAGGCATGGTATTCCCTTTGTGGGGTAAGTTTGCATACTCCACAATTGTTGCAGGTGTCCAGTGGGGAACATGGCAAAAGGGCCACTGTACACATTGATTGGGCTACTGATGGAATGGAACAGGGTGCCATATCCTTTTACTTGCTGGATAACACACATTCAGTCAGGAGATGTAACACATCAAAGTACTTTCTGATGTCAGTGGCACTGTTGTGGTCAACAGGTATGTAGCCCACTGCAATCACACAGGTGGGTACTATCTGTGAGGTAATATGCAGGGGAACTACCAATATAGTGGTTGTTGCATAGCCAAGTGTGTTTGTGTATGATACGTGGATACAGAGTGGTTTCTGAGTAATAGAAGGGTTGCCAATATTGTTCACTAATCCATACTGTCACATTTAGGGCTGTGGATTGTCTACACCAACCTCTACAGGGTTTGACAACTGTTAGCCTTGTAATGTGGACATAGTGACATATACTAGGTCCTCAACATAATAATTTAGCAAAACCTACGCCCCAATGGATCCTGTTATTACACAATCACACCAACCCCCACACAGAATACTGATGACAGACACACACTTGCCAGTACTGACTTTTAAACCACTACCTAGTTATGTATTGCTACTACTGTGTACCGCATTTATTGCATGGGCCACAGAGCTTATAGGATAGATGTTGTCCCAAGGTACTTCGAATGTGAGGAACATCACCAGCCCTTGTAAATACTGGCATTGGGTGATGTAGTGGGTAAGAGATTCCAAAAAATATTTTACTTTGCACACACATTTACATTTGCCAGGGGTAAGGTTCAAATGATCTTTTTGGACCATTATGGTTGCGCATTTACCACATGCACCACTGACCTTCCATGGCTTAGGGTTGGCAACTGGTACTTCTAAGGTGGATGATATCTGCAGGACTGCTAAAGTCAGGCACTGAGATGTGTACTGGGTTCAAAATCTTTGAGGTACAAACATACAAATGTACACACAAAAACACTTGCCAGGGATGAGATTCAAACCCATATCTATGTAGTTACTGCTACTATACTGTTCTGCATTTATAGTGCACGGCACAGAGCTGGGAACTGTGCAAAGGTATCTTTGAAAGTGAGTGACAGCGGCAGTGCTAAAGGAGGAGTAAGGGAAGTGTGAATGACCACAAGATCAGGTATCTACAAGAATACACACACTCTCTCATACAAACACTCACATTTACACAGTTGCCAGGATCAGGATTGGGACTCCTACCTAACTAGCTTGCTCCACTATAGTATTATGCAGATATTACAAGCATCACAGAGCTTATATGCTGGCAAACTGTGCAAAGGTGTCTTTGATGGTGAGTGACATCAGCAGCATTGCTGAAGTAGGAGTACAGGAGATTTCGTGAGTGTCAATGGCCTCAACCACATTCATCTAGAAACATTCACACACAGCTTTGCATTTGACAGAACTGAGATTACAACTGCTACATAGATACTTATTTGTACTGTAGTGTTACACTGTTAGCACAAGAACCACTGACGCTATAGGGCTGAGGGCTAACCAAAAGTATTTCTACAGTGAATGACATCAGCACATCATGTGATATAGGCCAACGGGATATGTAGAGGGTGGGACATGCCTCATAATGGGATTCTCTCTGTCGCAGTCTGTCTTTCTCTTCTCCACGTCTCTCTGTGTGTATGTTTGACATATTATATTACGTTTGCCTTAAATATGTGTGTATATTCCTATCCAATGTGTGTGTGTGAAGTATCTATGGTGTACAATTTGGTGTGTGTGTGTGCACAGACAGCTGCAAATAACCAATAACTGTAGTCCACTGTGTTGTGAGACATGGGCTTCATTTCTGTAAGTGTAGGAGCATGCCCAGTATGACCTTCTATACTGAGTGTGTGCATCCATTCCAGGGAGGGTTGGACTCCAGGGTTTTGTGTGCTACAACTACACCAAGCAAACTGTTTCTGCAAGATATCTGTAGATAGGTTGCCAATATAGAGATAAAATGGGCTTAACATACAGGGGATACTGTAACTATTGCTTTCTGTGCTGATTGTGTGACATGTTTGGTTGTAGCATAGATATTCTGACATATGTACTGTTTTACACTGTGATGTGTCAGGTCACCAACTACTGACAGTTATCATTTTTTGCTCACAGTTATTTATCAGGAAATACGAGATGAATGAAGCTGAGACCAGTATTCTGAGGCATATAGACTACACATTCTGGCACACACCTGTCATTGGGGAGGGTTAGGTACAGACAATAGACTGCTGGTTCTGTGTAAATGGTGCAGCACCTTGTTAGTATGCTGGCTGGGGCTCCCCTCCTTGTGCTTTTCTCACCTTCACGGAATGGCCATATCCTGCTGGGGCCATACCTCTCAGTGGTACAGATACACCCAGGTTATCCAGAGGCAGGGCTCATATATCTGGTCAGTTTACCTTTATATTGTGGTTTGCAAGCAGTTTTGTGGCTATTCATTCATGGGTGTGCAGTCAGGAGTAGTATGGGCAGACATTAGAGTTTCAGACTTCCCACACTCCATGAAATCCATGCTTCTACACCCCCCTCTGGTTATTCTCTCCTTCACCTAACTTTATGTAAGCAATATCTCAGAGGTATCCCTACAGTTTGGCCTTTATCCCAGTAGTATTTATGGCCTGATCCACAGTCCTTGCAGTAGGACATGGGGAGGCATGCTACTGGCATTTGTCAACATGGCCTTGCATTTGTTTTCTGTTTACTGCTAGGTTGTTAGTTGGGACCCCCTGACATTCCATACATTGGCACTATGGGTGAGGCATGGGCCTTTGCTAGAGGACTGTAGGCCATTTGAGAGTGCTGCAGGCCATCTGTTACTGCATTTCTACATGAGATTGTGAGGGGGAGTGCACACCTGCGGACTTTAACATTTGAAATGACTGTACTGGTATGGTTACTCTGTTGTCTTCCATTTCATGTTGTACTATGCCCTATCATGCAGACAGGAGACACATCAGTGGAGTACACATGTTAGATCTTAATAGCATATATTTCAGTTTCAGACTTCCTACCCTTCAGAACTGGAATGCAACTGCCAGACCTGTTGTAGTATGTCTGTGTAGGTATGGTGGGGGGCTGTTCACAATTGCCATCATTTGGAGGCCTTAGCCCAGCCTTTCTTCATGGTCATCTACACCTGTCCTGCTAGGTGAGGCCGGTGGTGGATATGTGACATCCATGTGTGTGACCTATTGACACCAAGAGTTCTTTGGGCCATCACATGTACTACAGTGAGGGATGTCACCTTGTGTAGTGCTGCCTAGTATGTTGACACCAGTATTTGTTATGAATTTCCTGCTGACCCATATAGCTGTCTGCTGCTATTCCATTCAGCCACTCATTTCCCTTGCATGCTTGCATCCATATCATACATAAAAGTATGAGAACATACTACTCCATTCAGTAATTGATAGGAAGCGTGACTTACCTTGTTGCTGGGCCAGTATTGAGGACAGTGCTGGAGGGCTGACTATTTTGGCTGCACATAGTACACTCCCTGTACATGGTAAAGCTCAGGTAGTGTCATGTTTGACATCCCTTTTACTGTCTGTAGGAGTCGGAGAGAGGTATCAGTCCCTGGATCCCTACAGTGTCAATGTGTGTGATATGCATTGCCTCTTGGCCAAGGCCTGGGCATACTGTGCATGCCTCCTTCTGCCTACAGGGACATGCTCAGAATTTTCCTCCTTCGAGTCCCTCTGTGCCTGTGCTGGCCTTGGCAATGATGAGGGGCTGTGTGGCCCTGCCCTCTGCTGTTCCTGCTGCAGCTGTTTCCACAGGATTATATTGAGTAGCATGGCACATACTATGAACATTTGTGTACATGTAGCTGGAGAGTGCTGCAAGGCTCCACTGGATATGTCAAGGCAGCGGAACTGTGACTTGAGCATCCCAAACACAAGCTCAACAATGATCCTGGTTTGTGTGTGTGCCTCATTATGGTGATCTTATTCAGGTGTGCGTGCATTTCTGATTGGTGTCATCAGCCATGCCTCCAGTGCATAGCCAGCATCTCCCTCCAGCTGGCCATATGGGATGTCCCCCCTGGCAAACAACTGATACAGCTGTGAGCAATGCCAGATGTGGGTGTTGTGATAGCTTCCAGGGCTGCCAGTACACACATTCATGATAATGCCCTGGGCATCGCACATGACCTGGCAGTTGATGGAGGGGAAGCCCTTGCGGTTTATGTAGACCATGCCCTGCTCATCGGGTGGTCCTTTGATGTGGATGTGCGTGCAGTCTATAGCACCATCTACTTCAGGGTATTTTGCTATATGGTGGAAGAGATGCATACGTGTGGTCAGCGCGTCACTGGGGGAGGGGTATATGTGCTCATTGGCATGTTGTGTCATGACATCCAGGAACTGGTGGAGTACCCTGAATGCTGATGCCTGTGAGACCCCCATGATATCCCCAGTTCATCTTTGGAAGGTACCTGTGGCTAGTATTCTTAAGCTTAAACATACTTTGGTATCCACTGGGATGGGTTCCCCTCTATTAGTTCTGTGTGTAAGGCATTGATGGCACAGCTCAACGATTTGCTGTAGAATGTTGCAATCCACCCTATAGTGCTCTACTATCTCCAGCTCATGTAGGCCCTGGTAGGTTACCCTGGGTCTGTACACTCCTCCTCCTCCTCACTGTGGGTCAGTTGTCAGCATTCTCCTCCTCACCACCCTCAGTCTCTAACACATATTGATGTATGAGAGTGACAGCAGCCCCTAACATTTTGTTAGTTTTATCAGGTAAAATTTCCTCATCTGTGTAAACCAGTGGTGTAGAGTTTGTGGGAAAAACAGGCTGTAAGGTGTTGTTTGCATAGTTTATAGTAGTGTGCTGGGCTGCTCCCATTGCCTTCCCGTTTAAGCCCCGAGGTGCGCTGTGCATACCCAGTGCTCACATGTGAACAGTGCTGCTATTTCCTGTTTTTTTTTTTTAAACCCAGTGTGCAGCACACACCCATTTAGGCAATTTAAACACTCCTAGGCAGCCTCAGATACACCCTCTTCCTTAGCTTTGCTTAGCTAAGGGCAAACACAGTCCACAGAGTTCCAATAAGCTTACAGCATGCATGACACACCCCCTTATGAGGTCATCCAACTTTTATATAATGGTGTTGCTGCACCTACACAGTTGGATGCAAGCTAACTCTGAGAGGAAATCTGTGATTTAGTGTCAATCCCCTCATTTACATAAACTAGAATGTTAATTTATGGTTGCCACAACCACACTGAGCCTTCCCCCTTAGCAACCACTATTCCCTGGTATTGTTGTCTTATGCATGCCATTGACTATTATGGCAAAATGCTGATTTGGGTATAAAAGCTTATCCCCCCCCCTTTTTTTTTCTTATTTTCATGGCGATCCCATTTGCGCACCGCTGCCCTATTCTTAAACAGCAGAGATTGGCCAAAATAAAAACAAATTTGTTTTTTATAAAATTGCAACTCTTTTTCATGCCAATGACCATATATTTTGCCATTGGCATGCCTACTACATTGAATGCATGCTTTATTTCGAGCTGTCATGCCTCCGTTTTGTAGTTTGCAGAAATGTATTTGGTTACTAACAGGTCAGGCTGAAAATGATAAAAACTGGTTAGATGTGAAGTGTTACTTGCTGGTAATCTAACAATTAATGCTTGCTAACAGATACTGCAACCTCTTGTCACCTTAGATGCCATTACAGCATTATTGAAGCAACATCCTCTTTAACATCAAAATATATTTGTATGATTATTTGGATTGTAATATCAACGATGCTTTGACAGTGAAACTCAACTAAATGACATTTTCTTCTCTATGTTTTTCCAGCCTTTGGTAACTTCAACCACTGGATTAAACAGTAATTGATATTACACTGGATTGGATCTTCATGTGGCAAGTGATCATACACTTCCTGTTCCACCTGCTTCTCCCTAAATTGGGAACTCATTGTTCCAGCATGGTTTGACATTAACTGTCTTTCTTTCTACACTAAATCCTTCACTTCATGGGTAAAACATAACTTAAGTTTATATTTCTTTAACTTCTCCATTACGAATCCAGCGTCTTGCCAATTAATACTGTAACTGTTTACCTTTATACAGCACTGTCTTACTGCTAACATGTATTATTACTTGTTGCTTACTTCTTACACATATTAAATTTCAACAAGTTTTTCTTTTGTTTGTTTAGTAACCAAACACTCATTTGACGAATCACTACAGCTATGACATGTACTACTTTTGTCTTTTATTCTCAAGACTTAAGTCTTCTGGAAAAAAAAAGCTTCTGTGACTATATCAGTTACCAGGATATTGGTGATTTTTTAGTCAACATTTGGGCATCACTTAATGTAAATTGTAGATAGATGTGATATGAAGGTTCTTGGGCAGTGGCCATTGAAATTATGCATAAATATCACTGAGGCTGACAGTCAATTCTTTTTCTTTGATAAGACTCAATTCAGTGTAATCTGAATTACTGTTTAATCTAGTGGGTGACATTACCAGCTGCTGGAAATCCATAGGAGAACAGAATGGCATTTAGCTTAGTTTCCCTGGTACAGCACATTTGGTATTAAAATCACAAATAATTATGCAAACATGTTTTGATGAAAAAGAGAATGTTGCTTCAATCATTCAGCAAGGTCATACTTTATATCTAACCAGCTTTTATAAATCATCAGCTTGACCTGTAGGTGTTAGTAATAAGAGAACTTCCTATGTATTTGATAAGTAATAAAATCATAAGACCAGTGACCAAGCACTCCTGGTAAATAAGATTCTTGTTTTAGCTCCAATCTGATAATAACACCTCCATCCAAATTCTCACTGTTGGTTCAGTGCTCAAGCAAACTTATTTTCCATGTATTGATGATATTTAAAGCAATTAACTTTAGTCTTTGCAAGAATACTGATTGAGTAAAAAAAGAGATAAGTCACAGTGACAAAGAACAAGACATTAGAGAAGCTCTACCAGCTTCTGGAAAGTGACTCAGCAGATAGCACAAAGAAAATGTAACCAGTTGCAAGGCAAAGACAGAAAGATAAAGAAGACAGTCATTAGATACCATTCAGAAGTGATGCTAGCAACAATCTGCTCACCAGTCCAGGGGACAAGGTAAACACTTGCACCACACTCATCACTTAGTCCCACTAAACCTACATCACCAAAATCCACGCATAAAAACACAAAAACATTCACGGAGGCTCTCAATAATAATCTGCTCAAGCAACAGAGGCCTCCAAAGCAGAAACGCAAGCAACCTCCACCTCCCCAGCACAACCCAAATGACACATAGTCCACAGACTCAGTGTGCCACTCAACCATAGCCCATAAGGCAAAACGACGTACCCAACACACTAGTCATAGGTGACTCTATAGTCAGGCACACTGATGTCTCACTCACCAGGCTAAACAAGGAGAAGGTTACTGTCGGCTTCCTGTCGAGTGCCACATAACTCATGCACTCAGATCACTCCACAACTAGTACAAATAGGACTCTGTCATTGTCCATGTTGGTGTGAATGACCTGAAATGTACCTCCCTGGACTACATGAAAAGAGACATGGAAGAGCTCTCCAATCTTGTAGCCCAGGCAGGTATGAACCCTAGCCATGAGTAACATCCTGCCATTACCCAGAATGATACCGCAGTACAAGGACAAAATGACTGACTTCAACAATTGGCTAAGCTTCTGGTGTGATTCTAAGGGGATCCAATATCTTTCTGCCTGGGATGACATGGTCGACAGACCACGATGCTTTGCCAGAGATGGCCTGCACCTGTCACTCCTGGGATTCTGGATACTGGCTAAGGCTCTTGCCACCCCATATAGTGCCTTTTTTAGGCAAGGTTCAAATGACAAATTCACCACCATAACAGGAACAGGCAAGCAAAAACTGAGGGTGATGCTACTCAATGCTAGAAGTCTAAATCTCAAAATGCACTCCCACGAGGCACTCCTTAAAATGGAGAACATCGATATCTATACAGTGACTGAGACCTGGTTCAAGGCTCCAGGGACCACCCCTGCATTACCAGTCTATAACTCATACCACACTTTTCGGCCATCTAACCTGGACCAGAACACTAAATGCAGAGGTGTGTCCATATTCATTAAGGATATCCACACCTCCAGGCTAGTTGCTCAGCATAATGCATCTGAGGTTATCCAAGTGCAACTAACTCTGGGCAAAACTGCAATCCAAATTGTAGCTTGCTACAGATCCCCCACCATGCCCCAGGAATCTCGCTCCTCTTTTTTGATATACTGGAACATATTAGGGTTCAACCAAACACCCTAATAATGGGTGATTTCAACTACCCCACCATTAACTGGGAAAACTACTCATGTACCAACTCCTTCGCTCAACACTTTCTGGAATTCATAAATTCCAATGCCTTAGATCAACTTATCCACACCCCACCAGGGGCAACAATATCCTAGACCTAGTCATTACCAACATGAGTGACTGGTGTTCCACTCCTGAAGTCAACTCCTTGTTGGTCAGATCCAACCATAAGCAAATCACCCTATATATCCACATCCCGCCCCCACCCACCATTATAGAAACCATGATAAAAATTTCTCCAAAGCCAACTTCATGCTTCTTAAGACAGAAGTGGTGAACATCATGACACCCATACAGATGGACAATACAGTTACGACTGATTAATCCTATACAAATGCACTCTATAAGCACTTACACGAGTGCATGGATCATGCCATCCCAAACACAACCAAGACACTATCCTCTAAAAACAGGAAGCCAATCTGGTGGTCCCCTGTCATAAACAAACTCTACAACAGAAGGAAGGTACTGTTGCAAAGGAGAGTAAAATCCCATGAGTGGAGGAGCTCCTTGATCAGCCTCAGTAAGAAGCTGAGATCCCTTATAAGATTCTCCAAAGCTAGCTATGAAAACAAAATCACCACTGATTCTAGGGACAACCACAAAACATTCTATAGCTATGTCAAGAATCTCAATGGCAACACCCAGATCTGCTCTGAGTTACAGCACAATGGCACAAAAATTACAGAACCAACTGATATTGCCAACATCCTGGCAGATAGGTTCAGTGCTAACTTTAGCCCCGTCTCACCCCCTAAAGGGCCCATATCTATGCAGGAAGAATGCAGAGTCCCTGTAATCACAACTATGCAGGTAAAAGCTGCACTCTCTAAAGCCAAAAACACAGCATCCATGGGACTGGACAACATCGCAGGCTGCATTTTATATGAACTTCAGAACGAACTGGCTCCCCACTTAAGCACCATGTTCAATCATAGCCTCACATCAGGCTTTGTGCCTACTGAATGGTGCACAGCACCAGTTATCCCACTCCACAAAGGGGGAGACACCACTGATCCTGGGAATTATGACCCTATAAGCCTTGACGAGCCTGGTCTGTTAGGCTATGGAACGTATAGGTTCATAGGTTCATAGGTTGGTACTAGGCTATCAGCCCTAGGGCCTATACAAGCCTAGTCATAACAATTCCCTGGCTATTTCTTCCCACAATATTTACTTCCCTGGACTCCTGTATGTTCATCATGGAACTCATAAAGAAAGACATTGGTAACTTCCAAACTCTGGACCCCACCCAGTTCAGGTTTATGGAAGGCAGATCATGCCTCCAGAACCTGATTGACTTCTTTGAGGCAATCACCAAAGCCATAGACAATGGTAAGGTGGTTCACACAGCCTATCTTGACCTCGCCAAAGCTTTCAACACCATCCCCCATTCTGGAATTAAAGCAAAACTCATTAAACTAGATATACTAAACTAGATATAAATCCCTATGTCACAAGATGGGTTGCCAATTGGCTCACTGACAGAACCCGCACCAACTCCAAATCTGACTTCAAACCAGTGACAAGTGGAGTACCACAGGGTTCAGTCTTGGGACCTCTCTTGTTTGGTTTCTACTTCTTTGAAGTACAGGCTAACAGAGAAGGCCTTTGGCTAACAAAACTCACAGATGACTGCAAACTAAGAGCCATAGTCGAGTCCCCAAATGATGTGGACATCCTACAGAAGGGTCTCACTGAGAAAGATGCCTGGTGTCAGCACCATGGTCTCAATCCCAATGCCAAAAAGTGCATTGTCATCCCCTTTGGTAAAAACTCTGTATCCATGAACTGCCACATGGGCAGCAGTCTACTTAATGCCAAATGTGTGATAAGAGACCTTGGGACCCAGGTGGACAGTAGTCCCTCCTTTGATAATCACATCACCACAGTAGTCAGGAAATCCTTCTTCATGGCACACCTCATAACAAAAGGGTTCTCATCCAGGAAAAAAGAGGTCATTGTTCCCGTCTACTCAACACTCATTAGACCCATTATAGAGTACAATGCCCCTTTTGGAATGTTCTTCACAAGACATCTGCAGCAGCTGGAAAGGGCACAGAAGTACCTCACAAAGAGGATTACTGGCCTCAAACAGATGCTCTATACTGACCATCTCAAAAAACTCCAGCTTTACTCTGTAGCATATCGCCTACTCTGAGGTGATCTCTGCCTAACATATAAAACTATGCCAAACCCAGAGCTGTTGGGCATGCTTCACCTAAAAAAATCCCTGTCCCTCCAAGCTACATGCTCTAGGGACCTAAACCTTGTCACTACAATAAACAGAACATGCTGAAGGGATAGATTCCTGTCCCAGAGACTTCCCATTCTCTGGAACAAGCTACCCATCTATGTCAAGCAAAGTTCCTCATTAGCAGTCTTCAAGAAAAATCTTGATGAGTGGATGAGAAATAGGATATACCCCCCGGGGATCACTTCTATGGCTCTATTCGACAGAGGCACAGGAAAATAACTTTCTTGGGTGGCGTAAACCAGGGAAGCTTGTTGGCTACACTTACATAGGTGCTTGGGCCAATAGCCTTGTACCTACCTATGAACCTATGAACCTATAAGGATTACTTCCAGCAGCTTCTGAATGGAAAAACTCACAGAAGCTGCGCTGCATCTTGCATACATATCAAGCAGAGCGCCTCTTTGGCCCTCTTCAAAAGGAACCTTGATGATTGGATGGGAGATAGGAAATTCACCCCGGGGATCATGTCAGTCTCCCTCCTAGACAGGGGCCTGGAGAAGTAAATATTGTGGGAAGAAATATCCAGGGAATTGTTATAGCTAGGCTTGCATAGGCCCTAGGGCCGATAGCCTAGTACCAACCTATGAACCTATCAACCTATGAAAGAGGAAAAAGAACACACCCTAGAAGAATTAAGTACAGCACTAAGGAAAATAAATGTCAGAGAATGTAGCAGGCTCAGCTAAAGTCATGGCAGATATGATAAAAATGCTGGGTGACTTAGGGCGAAATAGTTCTGGTGGTATTCATCATGGTATGACAAGCAATGCATGTCCCAGATGACTGAAGAATAAGCATTCTAGTACCTTGTGTGCAAGAAGAAATGGGACATTCACAAATGTGTGCAATATAGATGTATCAAACTTCTGTCACAATACATGGAAGTGCTGGAGAGGGTGAAAGATAAACAGATCGATAGAAATAGACAAATAGTAGTATAAAGCTAGGGGAAAAGAGCAGTTCAAATTCAGGTCAGGATGCAGCACAACCAACCCAATGTTTGCAGTGAGACAGATAGTAAGGAAAGAGCTGAAGATGAGGTAAGAATCCAACTGGGCATTGCTAGTTTTGGAGAAAGCATTTTACAGGGTCTTAAGAAAGACGATTTGGGTACTTCTGTGATTTTTCTGAATCCCAGAAATGTTGGTGGAATTAGAGCAGGCTATGTATGGGGACCCAGTGATGCTAGTACAGACAGTGTTTGTACTCACAAAGGGATTCCCAGTGGCTGTGGGTGAGGATGTACATCAGAATTCAGCTCTGAGCCCACTGCTGTTTATACTGGGGATGGATTGTACTAGCAAACAGTTCAGAGGATCAGATAAAAACATCTGCTGTATGCAAATGATATGGCACTACAAGCAGACTCTGAACAGGATCTTTAGCAAAATATTTGGGATTGGAATGCAAAACTAATTGCACATAGGAAGGAACTGAACAGAGATAAGATAGCTATCATGGCAGCATCATTCATCATCATCATCTTTCAGCTTTTCCTGTTAGGGGTCGCCACAGCGGATCATCTCTTTCCATTTCTTCCTATCCTCTGCATCTTGCTCTGTCACACCAACCACCTGGATATCCTCTCTCACTATGTCCATAAACCTTATCTTAGGCCTTCCTCTTTTCCTCTTACCTGGCAGCTCCATCCTTAGCATCTTTTTCCCAATATACCCATCATCCCTCCTCAGCACATGTCCAAACCAACGCAATCTCGTCTCTCTTGCTTTGTCTCCAAACTGTCCAACATGAGCTGACCCTCTAATATACTGATTCCTAATCCTATCCATCCTAGTCACACCAAGTGCAAATCTTAACATCTTTAACTCTGCCACATCCAGCTCTGACTCCTGCCTTTTTGTCAATGCCACTGTCTCCAACCCATATAACATAGCTGGTCTCACTACCCTCTTGTAGACCTTCCCTTTCACTCCTACTGGTACCCGTCTGTCACAAATCACTCCTGACACTCTTCTCCACCCATTTCACCCTGCCTGTACTCTCTTCTTCACCTCTCTTCCACATTCACCATTACTCTGAACTGATGATCCTAAGTACTTAAACTCGTCCACCTTTACCAACTCTACTCCCTGCATCCTCACCATTCCTCTACCCTCCCTCTCATTTACACACATATATTCTGTCTTAGCCCTGCTGACCTTCATTCCTCTGCTCTCTAGAGCATATCTCCACATCTCCAGAGTCTCTTCAACCTGATTCCTACTCTCACTACAGATCACAATGTCATCTGCAAACATCATAGTCCACGGGGCCTCCTGTCTGATCTCATCTGTCAACCTGTCCATCACCACTGCAAATAAGAAAGGACTCAGAGCTGATCCTTGATGTAATCCCACCTCCACCTTAAACAGATCTGTCACTCCCACTGCAGTCCTCACCACTGTCACACTACCCTCGTACATATCCTGTACCACTCTTACATACATCTCTGCCACTCCTGACTTCCTCATACAATACCACAATGGATTGTACAAGAGAAGATCCGCGATAGCCAGACCTGATGATTCAAGAAGGCAGGAGAGGGAAAGTGAAGATGTGGCAACAGCTGACACAACACTTTGACCCCATTAAGAAAAATGGAAAAAGAGGGTTGATAATGATGATGATGACTTTGCAGATTAGTTTACTTTATGAATGGCTATCCATTATATCAGTAAAAGAGGAGACAGCAGGAGTTAGCAAAATTACTGGATGGCATTATGGTCAGACAAATACAGGTGTTGTCCAGATATAATGTGAAAAAAGGGTCACAGAGTGAAATGCAAACCATTCTGAAGTGGTTCACAGTGGGGCAAGAAGATGAGTTGAAAGATGAATATATAGAAATATAGTGCTGCTACCTCACAACACTTGTTTTCACATTTAATCCCCAGCTGGGGTGACTTTATTTTAGAGTTTACATGTTGTCCGTGAGTAAGTGTTGCCCTTCCTCAGTATTCATACTTCCTCCAACACCTCTGGCAAAGGTGAACTTGCCCTTTTCTGTGCAGGTTTACATAAGTGTGAGTCTTTTGCAGGGTTGCTACTTCTCAGGAAATTGTATCTTTGTAATCAACTAGGTTTTTGTGAGCGCTTGTAAGTTCATAAGTTATTCTGAGTTCCTATACCTTTCAAAAGTACATGTTCCAAACTGCATACTGATATTATTTATTTATTTATGTATTTATTTATTTATGTATTTGTCCTTTGTTAACCAGGTTAGTCCACTGGGCTGGGGGCCCATTTTCAGTGGAGACCTGAGGAGAAAAACTCCACAAACACATGATAAAAAAGATGATGCCAAAAAATAATCCACATATATCATAACAAAGCCAAGTTACATTGCAAGTTTAAAAACATAAAAAGGCAAGATAAAAAGACATGCGAGTAACAACATTAATGCCTTGTAGATAATCATTAAAAGTATCGACAAAGCTGCACAAACATAAGATAAAAAGGATGATGCCAAAAGACAATAATACTCATATATCATAACCAGACCGAGTTACATTGCAAGTTTAAGAACATTAAAAAGGGCAAGATAAAGAGGCGTGAATAACAACATTAATGCCTTGTAGAAATCATTAAAAGTATGCATTTTGTGCATGTACAACAACAAAATGATAGAGGTCGAGTTGGTGGAACAAAATAGAAGAACAGTAAGTGGAGTGGAGTGAACAGTGAAGAATAATTGAAGAGACAGAATAGCAAATAATAGCAGTTGTGTCAGTTATACTGGGTGGAGTGGAAGGAGAGGTGGTAAAGTTAGAGTGGAGACAAGGAAATTAGGAGTAAAGAGTTAGGGTGGCCAGGGAAATAAGTTGTATAATAGAGAGACAAAGTTGGGAGGAAGTTTAGTTTTTAAGAATGCTCAGGGGTGAAGCAGCAGATCCACAGGATTGTAAGTATATATAATGTATGTAGGGAATAGTTCTGGTGTGGTAATGAGAGATTAGGTGAGGTGAGGCATTTACAGGAGGAAGAGTTGGCTAGGTATTTTTCAGTTCTTTTTTGAAGATGAACGAAAATTGGATATGATATATGTTAGATGGGAGTTTGTTCCAGGTTTGATGCACCCTTTGATCTGCCCCCTTGGCCATCCAGTTTAATATAGGTTCATAGGCTCATAGGTTCATACTAGGCTATCTGCCCTGGGGCAATTATAAGCCTAGCCTGATTCTGTATGGCTTACGCCACCCCTTGATTTGAGTATACTGTGCCCTTTTTAAGGTTTAGTTTACTGTGCCTCTGTCTAATAGTGACATGGAAGTAATTCCTGGGACAAACCTACGATCCCCCATCCACTTATCGAGATTCCTCTTGAAGAGATTCAGTGAAGTGCTCTGCCTCACATGAACTGGAATTCTATTCCAGAGCGAAGGGAGCCTCTGGGTTATGAACCTGTCCCTCCAGCAAGTTCTATTTATTTCTGTGCTGAGGTTCAAGTCCCTCGAGCATGTGGCTCTAAGGGATTTAGATTTGCTGAGGTGGAGCATGTCCATTAATTCTGGATTTGACATAGCTTTGTATGTCAGGCATAGATCGGCTCGAAGTAGGCGGTATGCAACTGAGTAGAGCTGGAGTTTTTTTAACCGAGCAGCATATGGCATCTGTTTGAGACCCTTGATCCTCTTGGTGAGATACTTTTGGGGTCTTTCTAATTGCTGCAGGTGTCAGGTAAGGTACATCCCAAAAGGGGCATTGTATTCTATGATGGGCCTGATGAGGGATGAATAAAGGGGCACAATTACCTCTCTTGATCTAGATGTGAAACCCTTCGTGATGAGGTGGGCTATGTAGAAGGTCTTTCTAACCACTTTGGCAATGTGGTTTTCAAAGGAGAGATTGCTATCAACTTGGGTCCCCAGGTCCCTAATAGCTTTCTCTGTACTTAATGAGTTTCCGCCTATGTGGTAATTTGTGGGCACATTGTTTTTGCCAAAGGGTATGACTATACATATTTTGGCATTTAGCTTTAAACCATGGCACTGGCACCAGTTATCTGTCTCTGTGAGACCTTTTTGAAGGATGTTTGTGTCAGCTGGAGAGTTGATTATGGCGCCCAGTTTGCAGTCGTCTGCAAACTTGGTGAGCCATAGTCCTCCCATGTTTGTCTGTACCTCGGAAAAGTATATACAGAAGAAGAGTGGTCCCAGGACAGAACCCTGTGGGACACCACTTGTGACTGGTTTTGAGTCTAGCATGGCTCCAGCAAGTCTCACTCTGTGGGTTCTGTCTTTGAGCCAGTTTGCGACCCATCTTGTGACATAGGGGTTTATATTTAAGCTGGATAGCTTATCTATAATGCCCGAGTGGGGTATTGTGTCAAATGCCTTTGCAAGGTCCAGATAGGCTGTGTGGACTACCTTCCCTTCATCTATGGCTTTGGTGACTGTTTCAAAGAAGTCAACCAGGTTCAAAAGGCAGGATCTGCCCTTAACAAAGCCGAACTGGGTAGGATCTAGTGTCTGTAGGTCCCCAATGTCTTTGTTTATGAGCTCCATGATGATCCTCTCCATAGCCTTGCAGACTAAGCTAGTCAGGCTTATGGGGCAATAGTTTCCAGGGTCCGTAGAGGCTCCACCTTTGTGTTGTGGGACCACTGTTGCTGTACGCCATTCTGTGGGCACATATCCTGTAGTGAGGCTGAGATTGTATAGCTGTTTTATTTGAGGGATTAGTTCCTCTTGGAGTTCATGTAGGATGTAGGACGCAACCTGGGACGCCATCTGGTCCCATGGAAGCAATGTTTTTTGCTTTGGAGAGGGCAGCCTTCACCTGAACATCTGAGATGTTTGGGAGGCAGCCCTCTGCCGGGATAGATACTTGCTCTTTTGGGGGGGGGTGGAGAAGTTTGCACTGAACCTGTCTGCCAGGATATTGGTGATGTCTGTGGGTTCAGTGTATTTTTTGTCGTTTAGAATCTACTCAGAACAAGTCTGGGACTTTATATACTTTTTTTTCTAGCTGTAGCTAAGTTATATTACTAGAATAGTATTTTGTTTGTTTATATTGGCAATGTGGGAGGTGTGAAATGTGACTATTATCATACAGTCTGATACATGTCACACAAAGCCTAAAAAAATCTGAACCATCATCATACCTGTCAACAGCACAACAAATCTGGACAAAGCCTAAAATAATCAACAAATTCACAAAAATAGGGGCAGATTTTAAATATTGCTCTTATAAACTTAGTAAGTTGGTAGAATGGTATGATATATTTTACATGCATTTTCTGAAGGATATGAAGTCTGAAAGTCAAATGTGTGTCCTTATCTAGTGACTTCAATCTTCAGTGATTTGTCAGAAAACCAAATATTTCATCAGAAACAGATCAAAAGTATTGAGCAAAAATATGGACGCTTGAGAGGTATCACATCAAGATTAACAGCAAAATAATTATCTCCTCCAGTTTTTTAGTAAAAAATGAATTATCTTCTTTGTGGCTTTGGTTTTAATAATGCTGTGTATATGAAAAAAATGGATTCAGCAAAACATTTATGAAAGGAAGAGGCATAACATGAGAATTCATATCTAAAACAAGAATATCAAATGACATTTAATATTCTTGGAATGTTTATGCATGTGATTCAGTGCTATATTAATCACATTGTTTACTAATTCTTGTACAATGTATATTCATTTATCAAACTGGATGAGCAAGGGGGCAGATCAAATGGTACATCTTTCACGCAGTTTTTGACTCTTCCATAGATTATATCTCCACCTGTTATGGGGCTTATGTCCTATCTGGAATTGATTCATACTTTATTTCTGTTACTTGCTGCTAGAGGTGTCACTTCTCCTAGATGTTGAACTGCAAAGAATGGTTGATTGAAAAATAATAATTGGTTGGATGGTTGGAAGAATAGATGGATGGATATTTTTTAGCAGTTATATGGCAGTAAACGTGTATTTGTATATCACTGCAAAGATGGGGTTGGGGAATACAATGCACTGTTATTAACTTAAATGTGACTGGTAGGGAAAATAGATGCTTTTATTGTAGACTAGGCCATTTGAGGAAACTTGAGTGAAAGTCAGTCACCCAGTAACCCAATAGCAGCCAAGTCAACAAAGGAGGTAAAGCATATTATATTACTACAAAAAATGCATATATCAAAGTGAGTTGGTAAAGGTAGTACTTATTAATTATTGATCATACCACAGCAAGCACAGCTTTGAAGACATTGAACAGGTAAGAATCAGGTGTACACATTACAGAATCCTGCCAAACAGTCATGAACTGGGCTGCAAAGCATGCAAAATGCAAGCAGCTTAGCAGTATTAAAGTTGCAAGCAATACACTCCTGCAAAATTTGCTGCTTTATTACTGATATACGTCATAAAGCATAACAGACTGAATGTAGTTGCCAGTATCAGATGAGGACTTCCATTTGACAATATTTAGCATGTCAAAGGTGTTAGTGTCCCTCACAAAACAGGCATTGTTTAATAAATCTCACAATACTTGAAAGCAATTAATATGGTACAGAGTTGACATTTTCCAGGCAGATCGATTGTATTGAGAAAAAACAATAAAACTCAAAGGGAATTGCATCAGACCTTGGGGCTTTACAAGTCTCTTAATAATGGCATGTAGTTCCTGAAAAGTAAATGGAAATGTAACACTTGCTGTATTTGAAGATTTGCAGATATGTAGTTGTTTTGTGGAGGAAATGATTTAAGCCTTTCTGAAGAGAATGAAGACAAAGGTTAAAAAACTGATGAGTAATACGAATAAAGTAACAATTCATCCTTTTGTGAACAATCAGCCCTTTGCACTTCAGTGTTAGTCATAGATATAATGCATTGTGGGATCAAATGTGGTTAAATCTTGTTAGCTTTCTGAACACCTGAAGAAATGTTGCATTGTGCTGGTTTTGTGTTTCTAAGATGTCTGTTGTTCTTCTTTTTCTAATGATCTGTAAGATACTTATGCTTGGATAGTACCAGTTTCACAATCATGCCTCTCAAGTGTCTAGATTTTTGCAGAGTTCCAGATGTTTGACTCATATTTTTTGTCTGTTCCTCGTAAAATTTGTGTTTTTCTGGCAAAACACTGAGGTTTGAAGTCACTAAGTGAAGTCACTAAGTGAAGACATACATTTGTTTCAGACTCCATATCCTTCAGAAAAAGCATGCTAAAACAAAACCTGTTATTCTAGCAACTTATTAAGTTTATAAGAGCAGTATTTAAACATTTTTGAGCCTTTTTACCCATATTATTTTAGGCTTTGTCCAGATGTCTTATGCTAAGACTTTAAGAGGTATGTGTATTGTGAAGCAGCTTGCCAACGTTCTTTCAGGGTACATTATTTCTCATTACATCTGTGTCAAAGTTTTTGTATACAGCTTCTCATTCTGATACACAAAAGAGACTTAAAACAATTCCAGCTATGTGTAGTAATGGGAGGCCTTAAGTTAACTAAAACAATGGAACTTCTCTCAATTACAACCACTGTTAAATCTCTGATGGATCCATGTAGGAGGGAGTGCTGCAGTGTTTTAGGGAGAGGTAGATGAGGTTATCAAACTGTATGCTACATAGAGGAGCATACTATTCAAGGGATCATGAGGACCATAAGATGCCTAGCCATATCCACCTTTAAGCAGATGCTGTTCAAGCATTTAATAGCACTCACCTACCAAACTGAGTAAGGCTGCACATGATAACCCTCATGTGAATTTGTGTCTACCCATCCAGTCATTCACTCATCAAGCTTAGCCGTGGAGGTAACCAAAGAAGTACCTTGTTTGGCCTGTAGTAGTAACTTATAAATTCTATAGGCTCAGATTATATTAAGTTAGGAATCTAGCCCTCTAGTGAGTCTTGTTTATTTGTTGGTGTAGATTTAGGTCCTTGGTGTGGGTCTTTGTAGAATCAATCGTTTACCAAAGAAATATGAGGTGAAATAGGATTGGGTCTTTAATGACTTGAAAAGCAAGATAAGGTTCACCCCTCAGCAATGTGTAGGCTACTGAGCATAAGAAGAGTTGTGTTAATATATCAGGGTATTGGAACAATTTAAGATCTTCAATTTTCTTGGTTAGAAATTGATGGGGTCTTTCCAGGTGAGCAATATGATTGGATTTGTACCTCCCAAAGGGAGAACTGCATTGAAATGATGGGTCTGATAAGGGAAGAGCACAGTTTTAGTATAATTACTTTCACTCTTGAAGATCTTCTCTTGGAAAACAAGTGGGCCAGATAAAAGTATTTCATGACTATGGTGGAAACATGATAATTGAATGAGAAAGAGAGTTATCCACACAAGTATCTAGGTCTCTTGTGACCATATCTGTCTAAAGAGGAGTACTATTTATAACATATGAGAAGATATGCCAAATACTACTATGCTGCACTTTTTCTCATTTAAATTGAGACAATTTTTGATATACTGTGTTTGTGCATACTCCAACCCTTAATGTAACTGTTTTGTAACAGTGGATGAATAGATAAGTGTTCAGTTTGGTGAAATAATATACCTAAGTATACTCAGTGTACTCAAATGAGTAATTTTTCTTTGAAATATTTATGGTTCAAACAGCACAACATGTTTAGAACTGTCTAAAGTAGTGTCTACGTAATGAGCTATATTAAATATGCTTACCTGATAGGAAAGCATTGCTAAAAATAGCCTTTTATGGCTATAATTGGCAAGAATTGAAAATAATGTGTCGCATTCTGAAGTGAATAGGGGTATCATTTTGAGTACATTTGTTAAATGAAAGGTGGTTGGTAGGGGTAACAGCATGAGGTCTGAGTACAAAATATAACTATATGCTTACTCCCCAGGTTTGCAGTCACCCACACTTCAGAGTTATTGGTTTGGATGCCTAAACAAATGTCAAGTAGGAGAGGGCCCAGAACTGATCCTTGTGGCACCCCACTAGTGACAATTCAAAGAGGAAACTAGCAACTTGCACAACTTGGGATCTATTAGACAGACAGTTTGCAATCTAGCAGACAATGTATGGATTTATATGAAGCTTTTCTAAATTTTCAATAATAGCAGCATGGGGAGATGTGTTAAAAGCACTGACCAGGTCAAGATAAGCAGTGTGCACAGAATGACTACTGTTCTCAGCTCCTGCAACCTTTTCAAAGAAGCTTACTAGGTTCAGGAGACAGGACCTGCCTTCACAGAACCAAACTGATTGGTTTCTAGATCAGCTAGGTTACCTATGTCTGCATAAATGAGTTCTGCTATGATACATGTCATGCTTTATATATAAGGCTGTTGAGGCTAATGGGTCGATAAGTACCTGGGTGTATAGAACGGGCATCCTTGTATAGGGGAGTCACAGTGTCTGTTCTCCAGGCATCAGGAACAAACCCAGTAGGGAGGCTGAGGTTAAATGGTTTAAGTGAAGGCTCAGACAATGGATACTTAGCACTGATGACAATGCAGTGCCAAGAAATATATGATCTGAAAAATATTGATTCATGTTTGGAACTTATTTAAAGTATCAATTAATGGGTATAAAATATACATGTTATGTTGAATTCATGGAACAACTGCAAGGCACAGTGTAGTGCTAACACCAAATAGCTGTGGTCTTTGTGGTCTTACCTCTCAACTGTCCAAAATTTTGTGGCATGTCCCTGATTTTTACCTCACAATTTTGGCCTGACCCCCCCAATAAAATCTTTTGATTTTTGATTAAGTGAATGAGGATTAAAGCCAGTCAATAGTGCCAGACATAAAATTTCATACTTCGCATGTTCAGAAATTGTGTGTAGATGCAAAGCCTATTTTTGTATTAACTTTTCAAATGAATTAGAGTAATAAGACTATCCCAGATTTTGGAACTTTCCCACATTATTATTTTGGGATTTGTCCAGAATTCTTGAGCAAAGAAGTTGAGAGGTATGGCTATGATACTCAACCTGCAGTACCCAATAGCATGATAATATATAACCACCAAACCATATTACATCAAATAATGCACTGTGCAAAAGAATATAGAGAACAAGTGCAAATCATACAGCAACACTCTGCCATATAAAATGTAAGCCATAACACAAATGGATAGATTGTAAAGCTGCAACAACTTATAGTATAACAGTGACATTTCAAAGAGTGCCACAGGCAGAAAATATACAGGAATGCAGAATGGCCAAAATGTGCCGGCCAGAGAATTAAGTGCATAGCACAATATTGTAGGATTCTGATGATAGGATGTTAGGGGACAGAGTCCAGTGAGACAAGTCTCCCGAGGGTAACACATGCAAAACTGCATCATAAATAGGCTAAAACAGAGATTTAGCACTACAGAGCTATCATACAGTCATATACACATAAAATGTCACAGAGATGGGCAGTGAAGTGCACCTAGGCAAAGGATGGTATAAATATTTGCAGCTGGATTGCACTTGCAAGAAAACAACTATGTGAATGCAGTACAAAGAGAAGGTAGCTCAAGTTGCACAGGCTGTCACTGTAGCAGAGTTGCTACATTAGAGTGTTTGGTGAACCTCAGGAGGTACATACTACTGTAGGGGACTGTAACTCAGACATCAGTGTGATATAACAATACAGTTTACAGGGGGCAATGCAGATCCAGGTGCACAGGCCAAAAGGCCCACAAGATGTAGCACATTGTCACTGCCAGATATGAAAATAACAATGCATACATGTCAGTTCAATGCACAATGCATCCCACAAGGAGACCACTGAGTTCACTGCACGTATGAACAAGTCACCTGACATAATATTTCACCACAAAGTAAGGTGATTAGTGGTCAGGTATTAATGTGTCTTGTAAGTATCAGTGTGCGTTCATATAATGATATGTCTGGAGACACCAGCATTTGGACAAAGTAGATACTGGATGCGTGCAACATGTAGTACCTAGATGACAGGTATTGAATAGGAACTGGGCACACATGAGAAAAAGGAGAAATGAAAAAGTTACTCGTACCTTGCAGCATCGTTGCCCATAGTACTAACAGTGACATCTGTTTGTCATGCCCGCCTAGCCACTGCATCTGCTATTCAAGATGTTGCCAACCATTGGGCAGCTCATATTCTGCTATTCTGTCATTGCTGGGGAGATGCAAAATGATGATGCGATGGCCTTACTGTATGACCTGATCTGACTTGATGATGTTTTTTCAGTATGTGATGCTAATATTCACATTACAGAATGGTCACTGGATACAGACAATACTGCTACATAGATCATTCCATCTGGCATAGCTGTGTGAGGTAGGAGTGATCTGCAGGATGGGCAGCAATCACCCAGCATATTCAAGACTAGTGGGGTATCTTTTAAGAGGACATTGACCTTTGTGTTGAGTCACTTATAAAAAGTGCAGCTTTAGACACTTAGCCTAAGGGCCTCACCGTAATAGGTACTGAGGATTCAGGGTCCATTGCTGGTGCAGCAACATGGCCTGCACTATACACAGTACCTGCCCACCTCTGAGGGCCATAAGGAGACAGGCTGATATGGACAAGAAGTTCTTCAATGCCAAAGACCTTGCTGTGTATTTTCAGCAAGCAGAAAATGTATGCTTCACATGTCTACAACAACTGTAATTATCTTTCTTGTATGATAATGCTTTTGTGTATCTGGATTTGTTGCTACAGCTGACAGAGGGCCACATGAGGGCAATGCACACTGCACTTGAAAGTTTGGAATTAAACTGGATGTCACACATCATCATGCTAAATATAACACATCCTGCATCTTCCCTGTGTGGGCCAAGTAGTAAAAGGTGAACAGAACTGCTACTGTTGCTCGTATAGTACTGGACACTTTATTTTACTGTCCTTCACACTGCACATGTGCATGTGTATAAAGGTGCAAAGGGTACAACCCTACTTAGCAAAATTTAGCAAGAAAATAGAAAAATGTCAGACAGAAAAGACTGGAACACAAGGTGATGTGTTAGATTTTATTGAACCAAATTAGAGTTTATAATATAGTTACTCAGCTTTTTGTACTGAAATGACCCTTTTATCAGGATTTAACAAGTTAGGGATGCAAGATGAAATGCTTTAAACATGCTTTGTATAGAGAGGGTTAATAGAATAAATGTGTTTTTCATTGCATAAAAGAAGCACTTAAAAATTTCAGTGTGAGGAAAATAAAACTCAATGTGCAGCACAAATGCAAAAATATACTGATAATTGGATAACTGAAAGACAGGCAGTATATTGTGTGTGTGTGTGTGTATGTGTGTGTGTGTGTGTGTGTGTGTGTGTGTGTGTGTGTGTGTGTGTGTGTGTGTGTGTGTGTGTGAGAATGGTAAATAGATGGAGATCAGGGCTCGTGGCTGCCAGGAAAGTGAAAGCCCTCTCTGAATGACACATTAGAAACAGTGTTCATTTATGACAGAGGAGGAAAACCCAACATTAGTTCACTTCACACAGACTAAACATATTGGGAAAATAAATCACAGTAAATTTAAATGTGTCACCACTAGTCAGGGAAAGGGACAGCTATATTCAAAGCTACATTCATTTTCTTAGTATTCTGTCAGGTTATCATGGCCTACCAGGTAACACTATTTTAGTCATCATGGATATTTTTCCCTTCTGCACAAGCATCCCATACAAGCAAAGCATTGTCACCTGTAAAGTACTTTCACAAGAAAGCAAACCATCCTGCCATTGCCCCAGACATAGTTCATGAATGTATAATATTCATTTTGACATGACACCGTTAAAAGAGAGTGGGCACCATACTATCTGTGTATAATAGCCAGGCTGGCAATTCAGCATTGGTGTCACATTTATTATTACATATCCTTTGATTCAGACTTTAATTATTTTACACTTGCATTTAACTGCCTGAGAGCTTATACATTCCAGTTCTTTAAATAATGAGAAACTGCTTAAAGTCTGTTCCATCAAACGCTAGTGTCTGAAGTGAGCTTATGCCTGTGTCATTTTGTTTTAAATACCATGATTGTTCACTTGCATTAATTCAGCTAGGCTTGTTGCCATAATGTAAAGATTTCTGTTTACAGTTACTCATTATGTTATATCTTTTTATAAATCACAAATAATTTCCATGACCATATTGCAAATCTATGTGATCATGCATTTTGGGCAGCTTATCCATAAATCACAGCCTCTGTCATTGTAATTAAACGTATTGACATTATAATGAAATGTTAATACAAGAATATGACAGGGTAATATGCACCCTTGACTTTGCAAAGTAAATGATTACCTCTTTATTTAGAGCAGATCATTTATGTTGCTTGTTTGTAGTCTAGTTTTCATCGTTTGCCAAATAATTAAAATATTCCAGCGTGGCAATTATTGCATTTTCTATTGCATACTGTTTTAGTTATTATTATTCGAGAACTTCTTCATTTACTTTTAGAGATGGAATTTATTCTTAATGTTTTAATGGTTATACAGAGAAAATAAAACATGATCCCCTAGACTCCAGACTTATACCATGCTAACCAGCTGAATCTTACTTGTAGCTATAAAATTCAAGTCTTACCCGCTCTGCTTTATGTGAAACATGCTGCAGATCAGGGTGATGCTGAAAACCTGATATTTAGTTTCATATACCCAGACTTTGAATGTTGGTTCTATTGTAACAATGCTAAATTGGATTCGGCTTTAACAGATAAAAACTGAATAAGGCCTTAATGTCTGTATAGTCCACATATGTCTAGCATGTATAATGACCTACACATTTGGACTATGCCTTAAAATGCTGCTATTATAAAACTAAATAAAGCTAAAAATAAAGGTAATTATTTTTAATGTTGCCACAATGTGTAAGTCCTAGTATTCTAATACAGTTTAATACCATTTAAAATGTATTACCTGAATAAAAACAATAATCTCTTAAGGATTAAATAATAAAATGTTTGTAATATATATCTTTTCCTTCATGGTCTTGAAAGAACATGGCAAACACTAGTACATGCAGAGAGCATTTTTAATGCAATCATTTTGCAGGAAAATGTGAAAACAAAGGTGTGTCTCATTGTATTTCAAAGTGCACTGAAGGGAAGAATGTCTCAGTAACCTTATTTACATAGTGGGTAAAATATCTTTTGGTCTGACAAAACTGAAAGGGCAAGATGATATGGTTTCAGCATTTGTCTCAAATGAGCTAACCATGTGTGATCTAATTCTTAATTGTGCAATTAAAGTTAGTGTAGTGTCAAGAAACATTTAGATAAAAGTCTGATATTATAGTAAATGACTATGTTCTTTGCTACCTGTCTGCAGCTCATCAGTTCATTTTTCCAGTTTCTTAATATGGAGATGCATATTATATTTCTATGGTTCATAGGTTCATATATGTTTACTAGGCTAATGACCACAAGGGCCTTTTTAAGCCTAGCCATGCATCCCAAATGTCTAACAAGTTCTGATACCCTTGATAAGTGTAAACATGGGCCTGGGAGATGAACCATTTACAGGTTACCTCAGTCCATTAGAGACACAGGTGCCAAACCAGGGATGAACTTCTGGTTTCCAATCCAATTGTCCAAGTTGCACTTGAAATGGGTTAGGGAGGAACTCTGCTTCACATGGAAGGGGAGCCTGTTCCATAGACATGGTAGTCTCTGGGATACATAGCTGTCTCTGCAGCATGTCCTATTTATATCACAGGTGAGGTTTAAATCTTTAGAATGGGGAATTCTGGTGTTGTTTGTTTGCGGATATGCAGGAGGTCCATCAGAGTGGAGTCTAACAATGCCCTGTATTCCAGGCATAGATCTCTCCTCGAAAGCCTGTAGGAGACAGAATACAGAGATAGGACCTTGAGGTGGTCTGCATAGGACATATTACTTACACCCTGTATTCTTTTGTGAGGAACCTCTGTGGACATTCCAATTGTTGGATATGCATGTTTAGGTACATACCAAAGGGGGCATTGTACTCAAAGATAGGTCTGATTAATGCCAAGTACAGTGGAACCATGTCTTCCTTGGACATAGATGCCATACCTTTGTTTATAAGTTGCACAACATAGAATGGTTTCCTCATCACTGTAGACATATGATAAAAGGCTAGATTACTATCTATGTGGGTCCCTAAGTCCCTGACTACTGAGTCAACTGTAAGGCTTGTGTTTTCAATATGATAGTTACCAGGGATGGATGACTTCCCATAGGATACTATTATGCATTTCTTAGCATTTAGTTTTAGTCCATGGCTCTGACAACAGTTGTTTGTCTGTGTCAGGCCCTCCTGGAGAACATTTGTTTCAGTGTGAGATTCAACAACAGCTCTTAATTTGCAATCATCCACAAATTTTGCCAGCCAGAGGCCACTGACATTGGCCTTGACGACTGAGAAGTAAATGCCAAAAAGAAGCAGTCCAAGGACTGATCTCTGAGGGACTCCACTTGTGACTGGCCTATTTGTAAAGGTGGACTCACCAATTCTAACTTCCTGGGTCCTGTCTATATGCCAGTTGGCTATCCACCAGGTGACATATGGGATTGTGCCTAACCTCTTGAGTTTGTGTCAACAATACCCAAGTTTGGTATTGTATCAAATGCCTTGGCCAGGTCAAGGTAGGCAGTGTGAACTATTTTGCTCTGATCCATTGATTTGGTGACCTTCTCAAAGAAGTCCACCAGGTTGAGTAAGCATGATCTGCCCTTGATGAAACCAAACTGGGCTGGGTCCAGTGTGTGGAGGTTTACTATATCTTTGCTGATCATCTCCATGATAATTCTTTCCACAGATTTACATATAAGACTAGTGAGGCTTATAGTAGTTTCCAGGGCTTGGAAATGGCCCACCTTTGTGTAGAGGGATGACTGTTGCCTTTCTCCATTCATGAGGAATGAAGCCTGTTTGGGGGCTATAGTTAAATAATAATTCCAGAGGCCCTGATAGGTCACGTTTCATGCTATTTGGAAGGCATTCTGGGATATTATATGGGCCGATTGATGCAGTGTTCTTGACCTTAGAGAGAGCATTAAGGACCTGTGCACTAGTGATAGTAGGGGTAGTTATATTTGATGATATTTCCTGAGGGATGGTTGAGGGGGAGAGAGTGGTAACGTTGGAGCTACATTTATTAGCCAGGAGGTTTGCTTTATCTTCTGGCTCAGTATAGGTGGCTCCATTTACAATGAGCTCTGCACACAATTGTGTACTGCCTTTGAGGTGGTGTACATAGTTAAAGAAGGCTTTGTGGTTGTCCTTGGCTTGGGAGGCCAAACTTACCTTAAATTTGGCTTTGGTAAACTTTATTTGTCAAATGAGTTGTTTGTTTAGTTTAAAGAGAAAGGTTTTATCCTGCTGGGTGCTGCACCTCCTAATTTTTGCCATGATTTTCTTCTTCCTATTATACAGCCGATTGATTTTGTGATTCTACCAGGGTGGCTTTTTTTTAGTTAGTTCTGTAGTTCTTCCTGGTGGGTACAGTTGCCTCTATGCGGCTATTAACATACTTGTACAGGGTTTCTGTGAAAGGTTCTGCATAGGCAGAAGTGTTCTCAGGGTTTATGAGGGCTTGAAATTTTGCCAGGTTCTCACTTAATAGCAGGAGGTTACTGAATATTCCAAGTTTAGCTGGGGGTCCAGGTTGTATTTTTACTTCAAAGGAGACCATTTTGCGCTATGGCCTTAACAGCGAAGGCATTACAGTAGGGGGTGAGCAGCAGTTTCTCATATTAGTGAGGACCAGATGCAGTATGGTCGCACCCCTAGTTGGTCTATTGACTATCTGGCCCAGGGAGTTTGTGTTTACAAAATCCAGGCATCTCTGTGCATGTACGTTTGGTGTCATATGGAATTCCCAGTTAATAGTGGGGTAATTAAAGTCACCCATGAATATGGTATTGGGTTGGATGATTAGTGTTTCTAATAAGTTTAAATACATGGTATGGGTTTCCTGGGTCATACAGATAGACCTATAGCTTGCAAGGAAGTGGTATTGGATTTTATCTATGGTGATTTGAACATGGATCATCTCAAGTGCATTGTCCTGTTTGACCAGTCTTGAAGTATGCACTAAAAGCTCAAAATGAACCACCCCAACTTATAAACCAAAAAAATCCATTGGAATCACAATAAAGTTTTTTTTTTTTTTTTTTTTTAAATATTTTTATTCATTTCCAAAAACAAGAAAACATGAATGCAGGTTATTTATGACAATGAAATATTTACAAATTATTTAAAAAGGTAGGCTAAAACCTCTAAACAGATATCAAACATTAAAACCAAAATAAAGTATTTACAAGTGTGTCTATTGTTGACATATAATTGACTTTCTATACAATTGTTTCCTGATTATAATCTGCTGCAGTCATTATTCTCCAGTATTTCAGTTACTTTTTGCCATGCTACGTATAATGATGTAGTTCTTTCAGTTCTTCCTTTAATAGTGTTCATTTCCAATTGCGATACTGCTGACACCATATTCATGAATTGCTTAAAAGTTGGAGAAGCTTTGGATTTCCAGTTTGATGTAATGTTCTTCCTTGCAATAGCTAGGAGAGTCCATAAGATTACATATTTTGTTCTTGGCACACAGTCGGGTACAGGTGCATTAAACAAAATAATAGATTTGGAAATCTGGAATTTATCATTGAATACCATTTGCAGAAAATAATTTATTTTATCCCGATATGGTTTAATCAAATGTCATTCGTAGAACATATGTTGCCAGTCTGCTTTTATTGATAAATCACATCTCCAGCAGCCAATATTTTTCTTAAACATAAGTTCCATTTTATGAGGGGTTACATAAATCTGTGTATGAATTGCCATGTAAAAAGTCTCCAATGTAATGAAAGTGATGCCTGCTTTGGAGAGAGAAGAATTAGTTTTTATCTCTGTCATTTGGCACATGTCCATTAACTGATCTATAATAATTCCATATTTTGTCATTATTATGCATTTTTATTTTTTTGTTTGTTTTATAAATAGATGATAAGTATCCCTTTCCAGTAATGGATTGATTCGTTAGTAATATTATATTTTCTATAAGGTTAGGAACATTTTGTCTTATTGATGGTTGCATTGTTTCTTGTTTGCTTAATATATACTGTCTTAATTCTTGTACATGTAACCACAAACTATCTTCCATATTTAATTTCTGTTTAATCTGGTCTATTGTCAGAGGTTTTCCAGAGTTTAGCAATTGATGCCAATATATTAATCCCTTTTCTTTAAGCATGTTGACTACTTCCATATTAAATGCTATTATATTACCTTGTGTGTACGCTACTGGATATAAAAGAAATGACCATGCTTTAATATCAGGATTGCTATTAATAAGATTTTGGAAAATTTTTAATGTATAAGTAATGTATTTGGAACTTATATTTTTATTCTTATGTATCATCATATATTCCTTCATCAACCATAGAAAATTGTTTGGTATGAAATCTGTATACTTATTTGCTACTACAAATCCTGATTTTAACCAGATTCTCTCATGAACTAGCTTCCATTTTGATGTATATTTTGTATTTAGCCATAATTATATTGTTTTAATAATGGATGAATGCAAATATATTTCTATGTCTGGTAAACCTATGCCACCTATATCCCAATCATCTAGATGATACTTCATAGCTATCCTTGGTTTTTTTGGATACCATAGGAATCTTACCATTAAATCATTTAATTGTTTTAGGTGCGATTTAGCTGGTGGCAAAGAACAAGCTTGTATGACATAAAGAATTTTTGGAAATATGATCATTTTAATTATATAAAGCCTTTCTTCCATTGAAAAGAAGAATGTATTTCATCTTTGTATTAGATTTTTAATATTATTTAAGGTCTCTTTATAATTTGTTTCAATTGTAGTATCTAGGTTGTTAGTTATTATAATTTCCAAGTATTTAATTATATTATCGGTAGAGATATATTTATGGTATTTTTTATTTAGATCTTTTTTATTAGTATTTATAAGCAATACATTTGTTTTGTTCTCATTAAATTTAAGACTTGAAAAGTTTTGAAAGTTTTGAATTGAGTCCCACAATGCTTTTAAACTGCTATTATTATTTTTTAAGGTAATTAAAATATCATCAGCAAAAAGTTGAATTTTAAGCTCTAGGCTGTTGTCTAGTTGTATTCCTTCAATATTTTTATCCATACGTATATTATTTGATAAGGGTAAAATGACTAGCACAAACAATAACGGAGAAAGAGGGCAGCCTTGTTTTGTGCCCTTAGTTATTTTAATAGATTTAGACAGACAAGATCCCAGTTTTATATAAGCCAATGATGTTTCATATAATGATTTTATTAACAAAGTGAAGTTGTTTGAGAAGCCATATTCTTCTAAAACTAACCACAGATAATCCCAGTTCACTGAATCAAATGCGCTATTTATGTCTAAGCTAATAACATTCATTTTGTTTTTTGTGACATTTATATAATCAATTAAGGAAAGAATTCTTTTAATGTTGTCATAAGTGTTCCTATCTTTTATAAAACCTATTTGATCCTCCTCTATCAAAAGTGGTAGTAATTGTTTTATTCGAGCAGCATGTATTGCCATAAAAATTGTATAATCTATATTAAGAAGTGAAATGGGTCTGTATGATGAACATTCACTGGGATCTTTATTTTGTTTCAGAATTGGTGATATTAATGTGTACTTCCAAGAAGGAGGAATGTCTTTACCATTTTTAACTGATGTAAAGACATTCAATAACAACAGCAAAGCCTCATTTGATAGTAATTTAAACATTTCTGGGGTGATATTATCTATACCTGGAGCTTTGTTTAATTTTAGCTTATTTACTTCAGCTTTAAGTTCTGTCATTGTTATTTGTTTATCTATTAGTTGTACCTGCTCCTCTAATAACCTAACTTTAACATTGTTTTTGAGAAAAGCTTTCAATACTGAATGTGTTTCTGTTTTCTCATTTTGATTATTAAGTTTATAAAAAAATAGTCTAAAAGCTTCTAATATTCCTTCTAAATCAGATACTTTCTTTTTGGTTTCTATATTATGTATTTCTTTGATTTGATTTGTTTTAATAATCTTTTTAGTCCTATTTGCTATTCTTCGTTGGTTTTTAGGGTTCATTGAATAGTAACATAGTTTAATTTTTTCTAAGTTGATCATTGTTTTGTGGTGTAGCGTCTCTGAGTATTTTTTATTAGAATCTTCTAGTTCTTTTATTAAGTTGGTGTTTCCATTTTGAATATCAAGCTTTACATTATCTACTTTTGACTGTAATTCCATTAATTCCTTATTCCACTGTTTTTGTTTATTTTTATACCATCCCACCGATTTTCCATATAGGTATGCTTTCAATGCATCCCATATATATATTTCAGATACATCTTTTGTAAGATTGATATCTAGGAATGTTTGTGTCTCTTTAATATAAAATTCCTTAAAATCTTTGAGATTTGTTATGTAAGATGGTATTCTTGTTACTGATATCCTTCTCTTGAAACATAAGTCTATCTCAAATGTTATGGTGTTATGGTCCGAAAATGGACATGAAATTATCTTGACTTTATTTAATTTAGAGGTTAAATCCTTTGTTATGTACACTCTATCTATTCTAGAGTATGTATTATGTCTATGGGAAAAATGTGTAAAGAATAGTGAATCTGGGATAGCATACTCATTTATGTCAACTATATTAAAATTTTCAACAAACTCAGATAACAACTTTGTTAAAGGTGATCTCTTACGTGTAGTTTTAGTATTTGTGTCAATTTCTTTTATAATGCAATTGAAATCTCCAGCTATGATTAAATTGCCTTTGGTATATTGTATAATGTCTTCTAAGTGTTGTTTGGCCACTCTAACACCTAGTCCTGGTATCCAATAAATATTCACTAATGTATATATCATTTCATTGATAGATATTGTCACTAGACAAAACATTCCTGAGTTGTCATGGAACGTGTTTATGATTTTAGGCATTAAAGTAGTGTTTTTCCACAAAATTGCTACTCCCCTTCACTTCTGATTATAGGTGGAACTTACTAGTATTGTATAATTTTTATTGTTTATTTTATTTATGTCTTCCTGTGTAAGGTGTGTTTCCTGTAAAATTACTAGTTGCGCTTCACATAGCTTTAAATATCTATAAAGACTTCCCCTTTTGCAGCTATTATTTAAACCATTTACATTAAGAGATATACATTTTGCAATTGGATTTATATTAGCTTTGCTTTTATCCTTATTCATATACTCGTAACAATGTGTAGATGTGTGTACATGAAGAGAATGACTTGTTCTTTCTTCTTCCAACAGTATTACAATAGATTATAGACACCCAATAAAAGTAAATTACAAGATCATAACTGAGAACAATATAAGATAAACAACCACCAAACCCTCCATGAGAAAAACATCTCATCCTTGAATGATCTAATCATTCAAGCGATCTCTCTAAGTCTGCATTTCAGCATCCTCCCCCGGCCCCGCCATATGGTAGTTTTATAATGAAAAGTATCTTATATATCTTTTAAGTATACATGTATCTGTCTTTACAGATTACTTAAATACAGTCTTTATCTATTTTTAATATTTTATAAAACACTAAGGCAACACGACTATACATAGATTTAATACTTAACTATTTGGTTTTGTTAAATTGTAAAGGAAAATCTTTTATTTTAATATATCTTTTGTGTAGCAATAACGGTTATGCATCTTAAAAATAATATGCTTGCTGTCTATCTCCCTTATAGTGTGAGTGGCATTCATAGGTATCAAATTTATTGTAATGGTCTACCTATATATATATATATATATATATATATATATATATATATATATACATATATATACATATACATACATACACATACACACATATATATATATATATATACACACATACATACATACATACACACATATATGCATACATACATAAAAAAAAATGTTAAGCATTATATGCATCAGTTAACCATGCCACAAGTTGATTAAATCAGAAAGTATCCGTAACAATGAATATAACGTTACATTTGTATTGTCATTTATCAGTAATCTTATAGTTTTCTTTTAATTCAAAAAGTCATATTTTAGTGGTATGAATGCTACTAATTTGTTTTTGGCATTGGTATTATATAGTTTAAGACTATATTTCTTAGCAATTCCTATATATTTATTAGTGCCACTGGCATATTTCATCGCTAGTGTACCACATATGTCATATGTCAAATAGCAACTCATACTCCCTGTGATATTATAGGATTTATCTGCAGCATTATAACTATAAGGTTGGAAAATATGAGAAGCAAAGTAGGCTTTAAATATGCTATAACACAATTGTTTGGTACTTGTTACTGTCAACTCTTCTACATACACTGGAAAAGATAACCTTATATGACCATCAACCATTTTCCTTCATTTTTCTCTCCATCCTTCTATTCTCCATTTTTAATAAATATTTGTTTCTATTGTGGCTTCTTTGAATTTAGTGAGGGTACTCCATATCATATTATAGATAATATACAACATTCAAACAGAGAACATGCCCAATATAGAGACATATTCTCAACTCAAGTGGTCCACACCATATATTTATAACACTGTTGTCAGAAATATACTAATGAATATGCAATAACTAGCAGCTTTGCAGCATGTGTGTGTCTCTAACAAGTACATACCTATAGGATATTAAAAAGAATAGATAGCACGCTCTTGTTTCATAATTAACAAATGCACACAGCCTGGTATTTACTTTCATAGACAGAAATTAGACCTGTTACTTATATGCATATCAGGTACCAACAGCAATATGTTAGTAAATGCCTATGCTATTCAAATCATATTTTAATGCTGATTGATATGAGATGTAGCTGACAATGGCTTTAGCGTTTGTGATGTTATATAATATATATTCAGTATTATAAGTAAAAGTATGTTGCATGTCTATTTGCAATCTAAGGTTCAAGGCTGATCAATTTAGACATACAAGACAATCTCTTTAGCCTTGATTATATAATGGGAGTTACTGTGTCTCTACACAACCATTCATTTTCAGTGAGGATGTTCAATATTAATATAACTCGCCTTTAATAAAAGCATACTTATAATTCAGCAGTTCTTTCCTATATATATATATATATATATATATATATATATAACAATATCATAAGCAAGTCTGAGATTTTTTCTTGCTCATTACTGCTTAATGATTGTGCTACTTGAACAATTTAATATTTACAGAGTATCTTGATAATTAAACAGCAACTCCTTTTTACCCTTAAAATGCCTAATAACACATAGCTACATTCATGAACCTTAATTGACTTACTATCTTTAAGGTTGAGTACACTAGCTGCAGTGTGTTTACAAATATGTTATATAGTTCCAGTCAAGGACTTAAATATATTAATTTTTTTATAAAATTAAGTTAAATTATAGTAATTTACGTGGTGATCTTATCAGAAAAGATTATAGTAAAGTCTGTATGTGTTAACTATTCATACAGTTTCTTCCAAGTGATATACTTTTAAGCTTTGTGTGCTGTTTATGTGTACAATTCAAAATGAATAACAAATATTACAATATAATAAAACGTCATGCATGTGTTGACACCTTCTAAATTCATTAGGTACTTCAGTGTACTTTTAATATTTGTTAAAACTGTAAAAGCACTTTGCCATCTCATAAATAGTGTGCTGGTTACTTTAAGTAGCTTAGGAGCTGACACCACACCCATACTGTCTTGTTTTAGTGCTGACATCACTCATGACTGTTTACTTTCATTTTGTGCTATTAGAAGGTTTAACACACTGTAATGGATTCTAACTGAAGAACCTTCATTCAGGGGTGGTAAAATAAGAGTTCCCAACTCGTGACCATGGCGGGAAGACAAAAACAAAGTAAGTGAAGTTTTTAGGGCTTCCTTTAAACTGAACACCAGCTCATTAAACTTCTATTAGTTTTCTTAACATTAAGGGCAGATATACAAGCCAAACAGTTGTTTGTTAGTCAAAAAGGCACTTTTAGCATCAAAGAATAGATAATTACTTTTCAAGGCACTTTTTGACAGTTATTACTATCAGTTTTTATATATTATTATGTGTATTAAATACAGCAGTTTAGATATTTCATGCAGCTTAGTGTAAATAATATAAAAAGGAATCATGCTCATTTAAACACACCACATTAATATGTCAGTGTAAATACATCATATTCTATACTAGCAGTAAAAGGCAGGTCATTTATAAATGAACTATCTAAACATCATTTAGAGTTAGAAAAATCATGACTGTAAGTATTTACACTGTAATAGAGAAAGATATGTTACCTTGCTTTCTTTAGGGTTGTTTCCTTTAGTTATAAAATGTCCTGCTTATCTTGTATTTATATTGTTTCAAAGACTGACACATGTGTAAAGCATGAATGCTTTCAAAGAACTTTTTTGCCTTACAGAGCAAATAGAAGACAATAATGTTTGTGTTTTTCATATATCTTTTATTGTTTCTTCTTCTTCTTGTCAGCAGTGCTCCATTTTTTTCTAAGTGACGCTTAACCCCATATTGGGAGAAATCCATTTCTTCCACATTATCCAAGGTTTTATTAGCTGAAAGATAAGAAACTGTTGCTTGCAGAGTGTCAAAAGTTTTAGGACCTTCAGTAAAAAATATTTTTATTCTTGCAGGGAACAGCAAGTGGACTTTAAGTTGTCTTTTTTTCAATTCCTTTATCAGAGGGAGACATTCTTTTCTTGCAGTTATAACTCAAGCAGAATAATCATTATCAAATCTGATTATGTTGTCTTTGTATTTAACTGGAGAAGTTGACCATGCTGTTTTTAAAATAAGTTCCTTTTCCTGTGATGAAAAACACTTTACTATTATTGATCTTGGGTGATTTTTTGATTTGATGGTTGATGAAGCAGCTCGTAAGGATCTGTGGGCTCTTTCAATTCCATAAGAAAGAGCTTCAGGCAATTTTAAAACTTCTGGTAACCAGTTAGTAAGGAAAGTCACCATGTTATCTCCCTCTGTTTTCTCTGGTAGCTCATAGATGCGAAGGTTATTTCGTCTGGACCTGTTCTCTAGATCCTCTATTTTATTTTGTAATGAAGCATTTTGTTGTGATAAAAAATGTAGCTGAAGATCTTGTTCTGAGAGTCTGCCCTCAGTATCATTTAAGGATCTCTCTATGTCAGCTATTTGAGACTTCTGTTGCGTCATTATTTCTTGTAGTTGCTGTATTTGTTTTGTAGATCTCTCCTCAAAAGTGTCCAGTTTGGTATTCATTTTGTCAAATTTCACTGACAAGTCTTGTATAGCATTTAATAAAGACTGTATCTCCTTTTTCATCATCTGTTCCTGTGTGGTATGCTTAGAAAAGCTCATTTTCAGTAGATTCAGGTACCTTCCTTCTTGTTTTTGACAGGAAAAATAATGTTTAAAGCCAAATTTTTTGCACTGTAGACTTCTAGTGATATCAGTAGAAGTAATTCAACAAAATAGGTTTGTCTACAATATCTAGTTTTTAAAAATTCCTGTCAGAAATATCTTTTGAGTGCAGAGCTGAGAAAAGATGCTGCCAACCAGTCTACATCCTAGCCACACCCCCCACAATAAAGTTTTGAAGTATATTTATTTTTGATTTAAATAGAGGCACCTCCACCTTTAGTCCCTGCCTGTGAAGTAGCTAGCCTAAATGTATGGAAGGCATTATAGCCTTGCACTGTTGGCGTGCTCTCTGCAGCTTTAAACCATGTCACAGTTACCACACAGACATCCACTTTCTATAGGGTAAAGAGGGCTTCTAGGGAGTAGAGTTTTTTTTTTTGTTTAGGCTCCTAGCACTGAACAGTAACATTTTAAATTTTCTTGGATTTGATTTGCTATGTCGGAAGTACTTTGAGTTTGGCATTGCCTAAAAAGGCACTATGGGGGAAGACAGTCATGGGGATTTAATAAAATCTATGTAGGAATAGTGGAAGGTCTACACAGAAGGCACCATGGCCGTACATGTGAACCCCCTTGGCAGCTCATCTCAGATATGAATGAAGGCACGTTACTGAGGGGCAGCCATGTAACACAGTTAGTGAATCAGTGTGGGGAGTATGTTACTATGTCCAGAGATAAGTAACATACCCCCTGCACAGTGCTGGATAGGAATGTATGTATATGTAATAAAAAAGTTAATTTGTTTAAATTTTTTTTTTTAGTGTTTGTGCTGTGTGGCCCAGCACTTAACAATGGACACGTGCTCAGCATCTAAAATTAGAAACCAGATACATTTAATTATTTAGGAAAGGTCATGTTTAAGCATAGCTGAGAGGGATTGCATGGCATGCTGATGTGCTTAGCTGTGCTTAAACGTAGTGGAGAGATGTATGGAAAAGTCTAACAGCATTTCACATGGCCATGTAGCCGAACGGTTAGACTGACAGCTGTAGGTGCAGGGTTTGAATACACAGACATGTTATTTTGTAAATACACATTATGAGACATCTTTTAAATCCCAATTAAATTTTGTTTGACTACACAGGCAAGTTATTAAATTTAGTTTGCAAATACACATTTATGAGAAGTACTATTAAACCTTGATTGAATTTTGCATGAATACAGAGACAGGGTATGAAGCATTTATGTTGCAAATACAGAATTATGAGAAATATGTGTAAACCCTTGATAGAATAATGTATGTATGCAGAGACATGTTATTCAACATTTTATTTTGCAATTACTCAAGTATGAAATGTATTCTTAAATCCTGCTTTGCTGCGCTTAGCTAAGCTCCGCTAAGCATAGCTGTGCCTAGCCAAGCACTGCTTAAACAAGGAACATTTTAGCAGTGCTTAGCTGGTTTGCACATTGCTTAGTGGTGCAAACCACCCCTAAGCAATGCCCTTTTAAGCATTGCTCAACTCAGCTAAGCTGGTTTGCGCACTGCTAAGCATTGCCAGTTTAAGCACTGTGCAGCAGGGCTCAGTGGGTTTGCACAGTGCTAAGCTAAGTGCCACATTTTTAAAAATGGCTCAGTGGTGGTAAAGAGTGGGGAAACTTGCTTATTTCAGTGCAACAGACAGGAATACAACAGAACCAGTTGGAGTTTGAACCAGGGAGGATCTATGGCAGATGTTGGAGAGGGTGTGTGATTCCGGGCACAGTGGTGGGGTATTCTGGAGTCCAGGGTCATGGTTGGACTCCTTGTAAAACACCATGATGTCTGGCTGCTGCAAGGCCAATACCAGGGGTTGGAGTACAAATTGGAGGCCTGGGACCAGCTGCCACACAATCTCACCAGGGCAACTGATATCCCCCGCACAGGTGAGCAGGTGCATCATCATTATGATGACCTAAAGCATCATAAGGTGGATCTCTTGGCTACCTGGGTCCAAGATGATAGAGATGGGAATGTCCCACCAATTTGTAAGTATTGTTACCATTGTTTTACCAAATTCTACTCTGAATGTGTGATGGACAGGTACACATAGTGGTGTTTTCTCTCCCCACAGCTGCAGAGGAGAAAATTCACAACCTGGAAGCCCATGCAGGGCACTTGGCCAGGTTAAGCTGTGAGTGTAGGGAGTACAGATGCATCTTGCAATCTATAGTCATATAAACAAGAAAGAGTAAATTAGTAACTGGCAGTAGGTATAGTCAGTTTTGATTGTACTTCAATGAATGTGGTTATAGACCTGGACTAATATAAGTGAGTAATACCAGGTACAGTTCAATAAAGATGAAAGCATGAAACCTGATATTGTTAAGGAAATAAAGTTTCTACTGCATTAATAATGTTAAGGAAATAACATTACTACTCCATTAATAATGTTAAGGAAATAAAGTTTCTACTGCATTAATTGTGGAATTACAGTGGTATTGCAACACCTGCATTATATGAACTGTTCATCAATAAAGAGTGCAGATATATACAAATCACTGCATGAAGTCACCCCTCATAAAGCTATGTTGTGCAATGTGTGTGTATTTTGGGCTGTTAGTCATGAAATTGAGTATTGCATCTGCTGGAATAATACCACTAAGTGACCGAAGGTTTGCCAAGAGTGCTTTGCTAAACTGTAGATGTGGAGCTATACTACAAGATATAATGCACTATGATATTTGTTCTACACTAAGATCTGAACCAATAATAGGAACACCCAAGGTATATTGTGTATCTCAGGATTGCCTTGCATTAAATATCGCAATTCAGCTATATGCATTCCTGCTATTAGGTACACTGCTGCAGGTATGTATGAAACTGTAATAGTTGTAGACTGCAAATATACCATCTGTGTCTGTATATGGGTCAGGTAGCCAACACAGCACTCTGATATGGTCTGTAAACATTACACATATTCCCGCCCACTAGGGGTTAATTGTCTATAACTGCATTCCGTATATTAATGCACAGTTCACCTACTATCTTTGTCATGCAAGAATCTCATGCATGTGTGTTCAAGTGTCACTGCAGTCCTGTATAACACTCTACCTCTATTATCAGGTCATATTTTATTACCAGGTGAGCTCTAGGCACATATCAGTCAATCAATGTTCAGCAGTGGCTCAGTATCTCAGTTTGATGAATGCTAGGTGTGATGTGCATTTTGTTACACACAGACCTGGATTCAAATCCAGGGACAAGTATTACTAAATATTTATAGATACAGTTATGTATTGTTAACAGATGTTCTCCCCACAGGAATTAAATGTATATAAATGGATGTAGTAGCTGTTCAAATGGGTTAATAATTTGTGTGTTCAGATGTACCAGAGTGTTAACAGCATTGCACAGCGAGGTGAAAAGACATCAGTAAATAAAGTCACCAAGTAAAATACTAATAAAGATTAATAAAATATACCTGGTGTGTCTGTGAATGTCAGCTGATAGTCTAACCCCATGCCTACCAAGGATGGCATGATAGGTAAACTCTCTGTACTGTGCATGATACATGTCTCTCAAGTGTCATGCTGTCATGGTTAGTGATCACTGTTGCCAAATCCCTTGGACAAAGATTTATCATCCACTTGATTTATGTCAATAGCACAGTCACACTACATCAGTCCCAGTACACCTTGATAGTCATATATATTCTCTGACATGTAATAGCCCCCTGTACTTGTGTACCTGCAGGTGTTACATCTTGTCCCATACTGTCCCATGTGGATAGATTGAGAGTTTTGTAGGTACTGCAGAAGTTATAGGGCACTCGTATATATAAAGTAAGGGAAGACCTGTAGAGTATATAAGAGTACTGTTGCAAACAACATAGCCTATACTGGTAGTAATGGAATGTATTCTCTCTCTCCTCACCCCTTATCTGCATCATAATTTATTATTGTTATACATTGAGTTTGGCTTACTTTTAACATATTAAGTATAAAAAGCAACACTTGCTGGGTAAAGCACCTTCAAAACGAAAACAAGAGCAACTGTAAAAAATATAAGAAGGTGCACCATGAACCAAAATGGCTTAAAGGAAAATGTAGCTCCAGTTGTTAAAAACAGGTTTAATAACACAAAACACGAACAGACTGCAGTTAGGTAAGCGCTTTCACGTTATGTTTAACGCTTCATCAGACATTAAAGCAGCCCCAATACATCTGTTTAAATATACATGACAGTAACATCATCTGTTCAAACCAACAAATCAGAACAAAACAATAAACCTGACCTTAATTAAAGTGCAAACGTCACAGAATCTAAAAACAATGATATAAAAAACCATGTGCTAGTGTCTAAGGGGTCTATTGGCTAAGAAAGGTCTAAGCGCTAATCTGTCATTTAAACCAAACTTATGCCTGTAATTTTAATATCCATCTACCCTCCCTTTCTTCAATTTTGTTTTAATATCCCCTAATCTACCATTTTTGACAACCAGTTCAAGTACCTGAAATTGAAAACTGTGTGCTTGTCCTTGTTCCTTTACGTGTTTAGCTAGGGCGTTGGTAACATTGCACTTGGCAATGGCATAGATATGTTCCCTAACACGTTCACGTAAAGTTCTGGTTGTCATGCCAACATAAAAAGTTTTGCATTGCTGGCATTCAGCTAAATATACAAGACTGTCAGATCTACAGTCAGCATAGCATCTAAAAAAAATGAGTGCGTTTGGTATAGGGATGTGTAAAACAATCAGTATTAGATATGTATCTACACTGATTGCAGGAATGGCAAGGAAAGTTACCTGTCTTGATGGATGACCTGTTGGGCCTTTGGACCCTATCATAACAAAGTAATCTGTTAAGGGTAGACATGTTCCTATATGCAACTCGAGGTCTCTCGTCAATGAGGTTTTTAATCCTGTCATCCACCATTAAGAGTCTCCAGTTTTTATTTAAGACATTTATAATATGTTGGTTTCTGTTGGTAAAAGGAATGACAATTCTATTTACAGTAGGTGTATTATTGGCCTTGTTGGAACTTGAAGGATCTCCAAGTCTATTGATCAACGGGGCTCCTATGTCTTCCCTAAGAAGATCACCCATAGTGATATGTTCTAATACATGTTCACGATTATAGCCTCTGGACATAAAATTCCTGGCTAATTGCATCATGTGTTTATTATAGACAGAATTTTGTGATGTTAATTTAGAAGTCCTTATGGTTTGATTCTTAACTATATTGTTGTGGACGTGTCTAGGGTGCATGCTGTGCCGATGCAACAAGTTGTTCCTCCAACATGGTTTTCTAAAAATTTCAGTGTCAAAACCATTAGTTCCTTTGATGATTTTGACATCTAAAAATTCAATCTCATTTGTCGCATGTGAACAATCAAAGGTAAGAAAATTAGTTGTCCCATTCAAATAGGTGATAAACAACAGCAACTGCTCTATTGTGCCACCCCACAACAAAAAGACATCATCCACAAATCTATTGAAGTATTTTAGATGTTCCTTGTATTCAAAGTCAGTGTTGAAGATGTATAATTCTTCCCATTGTGCCAATACCAAGTTGGCATAGGCATTGGCACATGGAGTACCCATCGCTACTCCCTTAGTTTGTAGATAGTATCTCTCATTATAACAAAGAACATTGTTCTCAAGCATGATCTCTAAGAGGGACATACACCTAACCACTATATTTTCTGAAACTTTCATATTGGAAAGCAATGTTCTAACATAGTCCATACCTATATCATTAGGTATGGATGTAAATAGGGACTTGACATCAAGTGTGACTAATATGTCGTCTGCATTAAAGAAAGATCTACTATAACTGGCTAGACTTTCCAAAAAATGAGGTGTGTCCTTCAGGATGTAACTGATTCCCATAACAATGGGTTTCAATAACTTGTCCAAATATATGGACAAGGGTTCAGTTAGCCATCCACGGCTAGATACGATGGGTCTCAAGGGAGGGTTCAACGCATCCTTATGGATCTTTGGTAAGCCTCTAAAAGAAGGCACCAAAGGTTTATCAACTATCATATATGAATATAGGTCCCTATCTAATATGTTAGTTAACATCAGATCATAAAGATTTGCATGTACACATCTAATCAAGTTATTTAACTCATAATTGTTAATAGAAAGATAAGTTCCCTTATCGGCCAACATGTGCTCCATTTCCCTAGAATACTTAAATTTGTCTAAAACAATGATGGCACCACCTTTGTCAGCTTGTCTTATGGCTATACTGTCATTATTTCTCAAGCTTGTTAAGGCTTGTTTCTCTTCTATAGTCAAATTATGGAAATTAGCCTTCACATGCTTGTCATTGTATAAATCAAATAAATCAGATTCACATGCCTGTTCAAAAGCCTCTAGAATGGGATGTTGTTGTGGCATGAACGTAGATGGTTTCTGTTGTCTGTAGTGATATTGGTGTTGGTATTGTTCACATCCTGACCAAACATTAATTTTAGGGCCAAATTCCTAGTAAAAAGTTTGATATCAACAATGACATCCGTTATGTCATTACAGCTTGAAGGTATGAAACCTAATCCTTTATTCAAGACAGAAAGCTCATATTGGTTCAAAGTATAGTTGGATATATTAACAACTAAGTTCTCGGTTGTATTACCTTCTTGGTAGAACATGTGGTCTCGTCGGTGTTTTTCCTTTTCACCGCTCTCCCTTGTGGGGACCAAGTCCTCCTGTTGATGGATTTGTACGGGAGGGGAAAAGAAGGAAAACCTTCACCTAAACCAAAGACTTCATCTTCCACGGAAATGATGAAGGGATCCATGGAAAGTTGTTTCCTACGAACATCGTTGGTTTTGTGAACAACAGTTGTGTTCACGGAATGCGATACATCCAATGTGGCATTCTCGTCAGCATGGACTTGAGCTTCAACGGTAACTAAACGAGATGACGGAATGGCTGTTGTATCAAGTAAGTCGGCTGGTGTAGATCGTGTGTCCAAAGTGGTGTTATTATCCACATGAACCTGAGCTTCAACGGTGACCAAACGGGATGGCGGAAAGACTGTTGCTTCGAGTGGCCCGGCTGGTATAGACAAAGGGGAAGGTGCCGGTTCAGGTGCGCCTTCTAGTGACGTCATCACGGGGGAAGGTCTCTTCTCTTGCCGGTTAGATGGATTAGCCGGATTTAAAGTTGTACGCTCATATCTAGATGTAGAATGTGTGCGAAGATTAGGTTTCTCACGGGCCAAGAGAAAACCTGACTTTTATTGAAGTCGAAAAAATCTCGCTCAAGTTTACGTTTTTTGTCTTGTGACAACCTCAGGTCTAAAGATGATATAGTGCGTTTAAGATCGTCAGTAAATATAGCAAGTTCAACATTCCCCAAAGCTTTAAATAGATCATGCTCAACAGTTTTAACATCATCCATTAGTTGCTGTATGACAGAGTCATAGTGGTTGATGAGGATTGTAATATATGAAAAACTAGTTTCTAAATTGAGCTTCTGCCATTTTGCTAGAAGCTCTGGATTGGAATCACCGAACGTTGGCATCTTTAATACCCTAAGACCTCTGGGTACAAGTTTAAACTTAAGGCAGGCTTCCATGTGTAAGCTCTGCCACTGGATGTTACGTATCCTTTGAAGTTTGCTTTCAAATTTTCTAGTTAATAATAGGATATCCATGTTGTTTTTAAAAGCATTCTCAGTTGTTGCAGGCTTATTCAATTCTGAAGCTGTGAGTTTCAACAGCGGGTTTGCATCCATTCGGACCAAGTCTTCTAGCATTGATGGTTTCGCCGATCTTGAAACCGGATCACTTTGGTTAGTAGAAGCAGCCATGTCCCAGCAAGAAAAAGCAACGATAATCACAATAAGTATAAAAAGCAACACTTGCTGGGTAAAGCACCTTCAAAACGAAAACAAGAGCAACTGTAAAAAATATAAGAAGGTGCACCATGAACCAAAATGGCTTAAAGGAAAATGTAGCTCCAGTTGTTAAAAACAGGTTTAATAACACAAAACACGAACAGACTGCAGTTAGGTAAGCGCTTTCACGTTATGTTTAACGCTTCATCAGACATTAAAGCAGCCCCAATACATCTGTTTAAATATACATGACAGTAACATCATCTGTTCAAACCAACAAATCAGAACAAAACAATAAACCTGACCTTAATTAAAGTGCAAACGTCACAGAATCTAAAAACAATGATATAAAAAACCATGTGCTAGTGTCTAAGGGGTCTATTGGCTAAGAAAGGTCTAAGCGCTAATCTGTCATTTAAACCAAACTTATGCGCCTGTAATTTTAATATCCATCTACCCTCCCTTTCTTCAATTTTGTTTTTAATATCCCCTAATCTACCATTTTTGACAACCAGTTCAAGTACCTGAAATTGAAAACTGTGTGCTTGTCCTTGTTCCTTTACGTGTTTAGCTAGGGCGTTGGTAACATTGCACTTGGCAATGGCATAGATATGTTCCCTAACACATTCACGTAAAGTTCTGGTTGTCATGCCAACATAAAAAGTTTTGCATTGCTGGCATTCAGCTAAATATACAAGACTGTCAGATCTACAGTCAGCATAGCATCTAAAAAAAATGAGTGCATTTGGTATAGGGATGTGTAAAACAATCAGTATTAGATATGTATCTACACTGATTGCAGGAATGGCAAGGAAAGGTACCTGTCTTGATGGATGACCTGTTGGGCCTTTGGACCCTATCATAACAAAGTAATCTGTTAAGGGTAGACATGTTCCTATATGCAACTCGAGGTCTCTCGTCAACGAGGTTTTTAATCCTGTCATCCACCATTAAGAGTCTCCAGTTTTTATTTAAGACATTTATAATATGTTGGTTTCTGTTGGTAAAAGGAATGACAATTATATTTACAGTAGGTGTATTATTGGCCTTGTTGGAACTTGAAGGATCTCCAAGTCTATTGATCAACGGGGCTCCTATGTCTTCCCTAAGAAGATCACCCATAGTGATATGTTCTAATACATGTTCACGATTATAGCCTCTGGACATAAAATTCCTGGCTAATTGCGTCATGTGTTTATTATAGACAGAATTTTGTGATGTTAATTTAGAAGTCCTTATGGTTTGATTCTTAACTATATTGTTGTGGACGTGTCTAGGGTGCATGCTGTGCCGATGCAACAAGTTGTTCCTCCAACATGGTTTTCTAAAAATTTCAGTGTCAAAACCATTAGTTCCTTTGATGATTTTGACATCTAAAAATTCAATCTCATTTGTCGCATGTGAACAATCAAAGGTAAGAAAATTAGTTGTCCCATTCAAATAGGTGATAAACAACAGCAACTGCTCTATTGTGCCACCCACAACAAAAAGACATCATCCACAAATCTATTGAAGTATTTTAGATGTTCCTTGTATTCAAAGTCAGTGTTGAAGATGTATAATTCTTCCCATTGTGCCAATACCAAGTTGGCATAGGCATTGGCACATGGAGTACCCATCGCTACTCCCTTAGTTTGTAGATAGTATCTCTCATTATAACAAAGAACATTGTTCTCAAGCATGATCTCTAAGAGGGACATACACCTAACCACTATATTTTCTGAAACTTTCATATTGGAAAGCAATGTTCTAACATAGTCCATACCTATATCATTAGGTATGGATGTAAATAGGGACTTGACATCAAGTGTGACTAATATGTCGTCTGCATTAAAGAAAGATCTACTATAACTGGCTAGACTTTCCAAAAAATGAGGTGTGTCCTTCAGGATGTAACTGATTCCCATAACAATGGGTTTCAATAACTTGTCCAAATATATGGACAAGGGTTCAGTTAGCCATCCACGGCTAGATACGATGGGTCTCAAGGGAGGGTTCAACGCATCTTATGGATCTTTGGTAAGCCTCTAAAAGAAGGCACCAAAGGTTTATCAACTATCATATATGAATATAGGTCCCTATCTAATATGTTAGTTAACATCAGATCATAAAGATTTGCATGTACACATCTAATCAAGTTATTTAACTCATAATTGTTAATAGAAAGATAAGTTCCCTTATCGGCCAACATGTGCTCCATTTCCCTAGAATACTTAAATTTGTCTAAAACAATGATGGCACCACCTTTGTCAGCTTGTCTTATGGCTATACTGTCATTATTTCTCAAGCTTGTTAAGGCTTGTTTCTCTTCTATAGTCAAATTATGGAAATTAGCCTTCACATGCTTGTCATTGTATAAATCAAATAAATCAGATTCACATGCCTGTTCAAAAGCCTCTAGAATGGGATGTTGTTGTGGCATGAACGTAGATGGTTTCTGTTGTCTGTAGTGATATTGGTGTTGGTATTGTTCACATCCTGACCAAACATTAATTTTAGGGCCAAATTCCTAGTAAAAAGTTTGATATCAACAATGACATCCGTTATGTCATTACAGCTTGAAGGTATGAAACCTAATCCTTTATTCAAGACAGAAAGCTCATATTGGTTCAAAGTATAGTTGGATATATTAACAACTAAGTTCTCGGTTGTATTACCTTCTTGGTAGAACATGTGGTCTCGTCGGTGTTTTTCCTTTTCACCGCTCTCCCTTGTGGGGACCAAGTCCTCCTGTTGATGGATTTGTACGGGAGGGGAAAAGAAGGAAAACCTTCACCTAAACCAAAGACTTCATCTTCCACGGAAATGATGAAGGGATCCATGGAAAGTTGTTTCCTCGAACATCGTTGGTTTTGTGAACAACAGTTGTGTTCACGGAATGCGATACATCCAATGTGGCATTCTCGTCAGCATGGACTTGAGCTTCAACGGTAACTAAACGAGATGACGGAATGGCTGTTGTATCAAGTAAGTCGGCTGGTGTAGATCGTGTGTCCAAAGTGGTGTTATTATCCACATGAACCTGAGCTTCAACGGTGACCAAACGGGATGGCGGAAAGACTGTTGCTTCGAGTGGCCCGGCTGGTATAGACAAAGGGGAAGGTGCCGGTTCAGGTGCGCCTTCTAGTGACGTCATCACGGGGGAAGGTCTCTTCTCTTGCCGGTTAGATGGATTAGCCGGATTTAAAGTTGTACGCTCATATCTAGATGTAGAATGTGTGCGAAGATTAGGTTTCTCACGGGGCCAAGAGAAAACCTGACTTTTATTGAAGTCGAAAAAATCTCGCTCAAGTTTACGTTTTTTGTCTTGTGACAACCTCAGGTCTAAAGATGATATAGTGCGTTTAAGATCGTCAGTAAATATAGCAAGTTCAACATTCCCCAAAGCTTTAAATAGATCATGCTCAACAGTTTTAACATCATCCATTAGTTGCTGTATGACAGAGTCATAGTGGTTGATGAGGATTGTAATATATGAAAAACTAGTTTCTAAATTGAGCTTCTGCCATTTTGCTAGAAGCTCTGGATTGGAATCACCGAACGTTGGCATCTTTAATACCCTAAGACCTCTGGGTACAAGTTTAAACTTAAGGCAGGCTTCCATGTGTAAGCTCTGCCACTGGATGTTACGTATCCTTTGAAGTTTGCTTTCAAATTTTCTAGTTAATAATAGGATATCCATGTTGTTTTTAAAAGCATTCTCAGTTGTTGCAGGCTTATTCAATTCTGAAGCTGTGAGTTTCAACAGCGGGTTTGCATGCATTCGGACCAAGTCTTCTAGCATTGATGGTTTCGCCGATCTTGAAACCGGATCACTTTGGTTAGTAGAAGCAGCCATGTCCCAGCAAGAAAAAGCAACGATAATCACAATAAGTATAAAAAGCAACACTTGCTGGGTAAAGCACCTTCAAAACGAAACAAGAGCAACTGTAAAAATATAAGAAGGTGCACCATGAACCAAAATGGCTTAAAGGAAAATGTAGCTCCAGTTGTTAAAACAGGTTTAATAACACAAAACACGAACAGACTGCAGTTAGGTAAGCGCTTTCACGTTATGTTTAACGCTTCATCAGACATTAAAGCAGCCCCAATACATCTGTTTAAATATACATGACAGTAACATCATCTGTTCAAACCAACAAATCAGAACAAAACAATAAACCTGACCTTAATTAAAGTGCAAACGTCACAGAATCTAAAAACAATGATATAAAAAACCATGTGCTAGTGTCTAAGGGGTCTATTGGCTAAGAAAGGTCTAAGCGCTAATCTGTCATTTAAACCAAACTTATGCGCCTGTAATTTTAATATCCATCTACCCTCCCTTTCTTCAATTTTGTTTTTAATATCCCCTAATCTACCATTTTTGACAACCAGTTCAAGTACCTGAAATTGAAAACTGTGTGCTTGTCCTTGTTCCTTTACGTGTTTAGCTAGGGCGTTGGTAACATTGCACTTGGCAATGGCATAGATATGTTCCCTAACACATTCACGTAAAGTTCTGGTTGTCATGCCAACATAAAAAGTTTTGCATTGCTGGCATTCAGCTAAATATACAAGACTGTCAGATCTACAGTCAGCATAGCATTTAAAAAAATGAGTGCGTTTGGTGTAGGGATGTGTAAAACAATCAGTATTAGATATGTATCTACACTGATTGCAGGAATGGCAAGGAAAGGTACCTGTCTTGATGGATGACCTGTTGGGCCTTTGGACCCTATCATAACAAAGTAATCTGTTAAGGGTAGACATGTTCCTATATGCAACTCGAGGTCTCTCGTCAACGAGGTTTTAATCCTGTCATCCACCATTAAGAGTCTCCAGTTTTTATTTAAGACATTTATAATATGTTGGTTTCTGTTGGTAAAAGGAATGACAATTATATTTACAGTAGGTGTATTATTGGCCTTGTTGGAACTTGAAGGATTTCCAAGTCTATTAATCAACGGGGCTCCTACATCTTCCCTAAGAAGATCACCCATAGTGATATGTTCTAATACATGTTCACGATTATAGCCTCTGGACATAAAATTCCTGGCTAGTTGCGTCTTGTGTTTATTATAGACAGAATTTTGTGATGTTAATTTGGAAGTCCTTGTAGTTTGATTCTTGACAATGTTGTTGTAAACGTGTCTAGGGTGCATACTGTGTCGATGCAACAAGTTGTTCCTCCAACATGGTTTTCTAAAATTTCAGTGTCAAAACCATTAGTTCCTTTGATGATTTTGACATCTAAAAATTCAATCTCATTTGTCGCATGTGAACAATCAAAGGTAAGAAAATTAGTTGTCCCATTCAAATAGGTGATAAACAACAGCAACTGCTCTATTGTGCCACCCCACAACAAAAGACATCATCCACAAATCTATTGAAGTATTTTAGATGTTCCTTGTATTCAAAGTCAGTGTTGAAGATGTATAATTCTTCCCATTGTGCCAATACCAAGTTGGCATAGGCATTGGCACATGGAGTACCCATCGCTACTCCCTTAGTTTGTAGATAGTATCTCTCATTATAACAAAGAACATTGTTCTCAAGCATGATCTCTAAGAGGGACATACACCTAACCACTATATTTTCTGAAACTTTCATATTGGAAAGCAATGTTCTAACATAGTCCATACCTATATCATTAGGTATGGATGTAAATAGGGACTTGACATCAAGTGTGACTAATATGTCGTCTGCATTAAAGAAAGATCTACTATAACTGGCTAGACGTTTTTTGTCTTGTGACAACCTCAGGTCTAAAGATGATATAGTGCGTTTAAGATCGTCAGTAAATATAGCAAGTTCAACATTCCCCAAAGCTTTAAATAGATCATGCTCAACAGTTTTAACATCATCCATTAGTTGCTGTATGACAGAGTCATAGTGGTTGATGAGGATTGTAATATATGAAAAACTAGTTTCTAAATTGAGCTTCTGCCATTTTGCTAGAAGCTCTGGATTGGAATCACCGAACGTTGGCATCTTTAATACCCTAAGACCTCTGGGTACAAGTTTAAACTTAAGGCAGGCTTCCATGTGTAAGCTCTGCCACTGGATGTTACGTATCCTTTGAAGTTTGCTTTCAAATTTTCTAGTTAATAATAGGATATCCATGTTGTTTTTAAAAGCATTCTCAGTTGTTGCAGGCTTATTCAATTCTGAAGCTGTGAGTTTCAACAGCGGGTTTGCATGCATTCGGACCAAGTCTTCTAGCATTGATGGTTTCGCCGATCTTGAAACCGGATCACTTTGGTTAGTAGAAGCAGCCATGTCCCAGCAAGAAAAAGCAACGATAATCACAATAAGTATAAAAAGCAACACTTGCTGGGTAAAGCACCTTCAAAACGAAAACAAGAGCAACTGTAAAAAATATAAGAAGGTGCACCATGAACCAAAATGGCTTAAAGGAAAATGTAGCTCCAGTTGTTAAAAACAGGTTTAATAACACAAAACACGAACAGACTGCAGTTAGGTAAGCGCTTTCACGTTATGTTTAACGCTTCATCAGACATTAAAGCAGCCCCAATACATCTGTTTAAATATACATGACAGTAACATCATCTGTTCAAACCAACAAATCAGAACAAAACAATAAACCTGACCTTAATTAAAGTGCAAACGTCACAGAATCTAAAAACAATGATATAAAAAAACATGTGCTAGTGTCTAAGGGGTCTATTGGCTTAGAAAGGTCTAAGCGCTAATCTGTCATTTAAACCAAACTTATGCGCCTGTAATTTTAATATCCATCTACCCTCCCTTTCTTCAATTTTGTTATACACTGAGTTTGGCTTACTTTTAACATATGTTGTTCTCAAAACATTATGTTGGGCCTTGTGTTTTATTATTGTTATGTATTACAATGGCTGCATACAAACATACCTTAATGAATTACCTATGTTGTTGGCCTTATGCTATAATTGTTACTGGCATGCTGTTACTGTACTCACTGTTATCTCACTTATTGTTGTGTTTCATATGGTTATATGCAACGTTCAGCCTACTGTTATAACTAACTAAATGTTCTGTTCATGACTAACCTATACACTTTGAAAAACCTCAACACCATAGATAGACTAGGTAGGCCGGTTCCTGGCAATCCACCTACCCTACCTCAGCCAGCAGAGGTACAAGGTCCCAGTATGTCTAAGACCCAACCTAATGCTGCCCCCTCTGCTGGACCTGCACCACCTATGGGTGGAATTGCCACAGGGTATGGGGCTCAACCCCCCCCCGGGAGCAGGCATGGAGGGGGGGAGTTGTCACCCAGCAACAGCTACCAGGGATGATGAGCAGGACCATGCAGCATGGCCATGAGGATCACCTGTGCTAGATTGAGATGACACTGGCCAATCTGGAGGGGTAAGGTGACACTGGCACTCAACCTCCAGCACAGCCACCTTTGGGGCAGTGAAGGAGCAGTGTTGACTGTCCATGGGTGGGGAGCTCAGTCTCACTGCTGCTGTCTGGATGCACATGGCTCTCCAATTCTACAACACCCTTCTCATCCAAGGTGTTTACCCCCCTCATGTGTCATACACCACACCTTTATGCTGTCTTGTCTGTTTACAAATGCAACCTGTCCTTATATATAGGTTCATAGGTAGGTACTTAGGCTATTGGCCCTAGGGCCTATATAAGCCTAGCCAAAAAGTTACCCTGGCTTTCGCCATTCAAGAAAATTATTTTCCTACATAATTTATCTCCCTGCATGTACATATATCCCTTCCACAACATTCCACTCTCACCTTAAAAAAAGGGCATCTGTCCCACAAAAAAGATATAACCCCATACATAGCTCTCCATTTCATCCCCACATACAGTGCACACAATCAATCATTACATCAATTAATCAACACAGTTATGTCACCCTCACCCCTCTCTCTGGGATGTGATGCTCCAAATTCTCTACAACCTGCACAGTTGTTGCTGTACAAGAAATGGAGAACTATGGTCCTTTCCTACACCTATCCTGCACATCACTGTGTGCCTTTCACATTGTTTTCCCATTGCTTGCCCCCATTTCACCACTTTCCTATCACCCCTTTTTCTTTTCTTTTTTGGAATTAGAGCAGGTTTAAGCTGGGCTAAGTGGTGCGTGTGCCACACAAAACATTTAAAAGTGCCTTAATCACCTTCTGTGTTTCTGACACTGTTAGGCACATCTGCAAAATAATCACCCCTGTCAAGTCTCAAACCTGGGACATTGTCAACTACAGCATAGTGCATTAGCCCACTAGGCTTGTCAGCTCTGAAGTAGAACAGGTGTTTCCATAAACATATCCTGATTGCCAGTGACACACTGCTTGTACATATAATGGGAAAACTGACAGTGTACTGAATTTGGACTGTGATGCAGACACCAAACCTGTACACAGCCAAATAAATATTGAAGGATGTGCATGAGGCCTAGGATATCAGGTATAGCTGACAACTGCACAGACTGCTGCAGAATATCAACAGTTGTGCCACGTACTTTTGGCACAGTTGTCACAACACCTAGTCTGTATGCTGAAGTACTGGCAAGTCAGTATAGACTGAGGTTAGAAAATCATGACAGACAGGTCAGTGTCCCACGTCATACCCATCCGAACACACATGCTTATGCAAATCCTGTGTAACAGACTGTATGCATGCACATATATCTTGCAAATATACCTACTATAATATTGACAAGGTAGCTGAATCTGTTACATTCCTAGCATGCTATACATTTTGCCACCCACAGTCCTGGGTTCAGTTGCAGTCCTGCAATTTTAAGCAGAACTAGTTGCTGCTACTGCATTCACTGCTACCCATGTTAGCACATCAAAGGTCTGTAGGTTGGGACACACTGCACAAATATGTATAGGCTTCCTAAATTTTGCTTACGACTCTCTGATTTGCACTATTACATAACATATGTACCCAAAGCACATGCCTCACCTGGACTGTTATGGGTACCCTCACCCTGGCTATGCTGTAACAACAGAGCTGACACTGCTCCATCACTGACATATACAGCTTGCTGTCCTCCAATGTGTTCACACTCCCCAGTATGACTCCTGGACAAACCTTTGCAGCTGCAGCCTGCAATATATGTGGCATTATGTTCAGCTACCTGCTACAAACCTAACATACCTCACAACCACCTAGAACAAGGGATACACACAACACCCATACATAAAGGGTTGGGGGAGCAAAGGTCAAGTTACAGGGACATGTATCACAGTCTTCCCCTACAAACATACACAGCTGATAGACCAGGAGCTACTGGAGCAGCATGCATATTCTGATGCATATGACTTATGACACTCACATCTGTCTTCCCCCGTACTGACCTAACCCACATTGTTTAACACTTAACTGCCACATAATCAGAAAGTCTTTTCACAACTGCCAAACATAGTATGCAAAACTGTGGACATACCACATAAATCTCAGCAGTGGACAGTACTTTTACCTACCCTCTGTGACGCTGTAGTCCTCCACACCTTCATATTTCCATCTCACAGACTAGGAAAGGGGCCAAGTCCTACATGAAGGCCTTAAATATAGCACTGTTGTGCCATGCCATTGGCTAATAAAAGTGCAACCCAGCTGTTCTGGATGCAATCAGCAAGTCTGAGCCACAGACTGGTGCACAGGCAATCACCTGTTCATGAGCATTACCTGCAAAAGGCAAGCAGCTGCCTATGGTAAACAGGTCTGTGACTTACTTTACAAAGACAGACTGTGACATCACAAGCATTATTCTTCAGGATTTCTTCACAAAAAGGAGTACAGTACTCTACCAGGTATGTAATAGAAGTCCCCATATAATGGGATGCAGATGGGGAACAGGTATTACAACAGTAGGCCTGTAGTACATATCTTGGAATGACATGTTGCTAATAGCCAGCTGTCCATCACCTATAGGCTTCCCTTTCAACTCTGTCTGCTGTGACGTAGATCACAGCTCTGGCCTCTGAGTCCCTCCTACAACATTTGGCTCCTGTACAAATGCTTGTGTATTAGACAATAATGACAGTAGTAATGGTGGGCATAGCTGGCATATCACATAATGTACTGTCATCCAACTCCTCTCAGTCTGTGAATGTCACAAAGGAATAGTTCAAACATTGTACAGGTGTCCCTGACTGTCCCAGATGTACTCTGGCTAGGTCACTGTGTACTCAACATCTGTATCTCATCACTTGAGAGGTATGGCTAGCATACCTGGTGACCACCTACAGCAGGACTTCAGGGGACACAGGCCTGACTTCAGTGACAGAATGTGCATACTGAGCATGCAAAGTAAAGGAATGAATACAGTACCAGATATTACTGTACCATAACTGTTTTCTAAGGGTTCTGGCATGTGACATCCAGATTCACCACAGTCTCAGAACAACCATTACATATTGTCCGACCATTTGCCAGACATCCACATTTGTCTGGCAGAGGTCCACATATATCAGGCAAATGTACGCATTCCGCAAACATCTGTGAACTGCAGAAGTCATACACCTACAGGGAAGATACCCTACAGCATGTTTGCAGTACTCTCTGTCATTGCATCACATGGTTGCTGCTTGAGTGTTTCCATCTACTTGTAGCAACACTCACCTATTTGTCAGATGGTGGCTGTATTACATGGTACTGGGATGTCGCCCATAGGGGACACACCACAGTAGATGGCATTGATGGGAGTGGAGACATAACAACACACTTTGTCACAGCACACAGGGCCATAATAGATATTCATAGGATCATAGGATCATAGGAGGTTACTAAGCTATTGACCCTGAGGCCCTTATAAGCCTAGCCAAGGGTATAGCCCAAGTTTATACAAGTCAGCAGCTGATGTCCCTGTTGTACTGGGAATCCCAAGGGTGTATTTTCTGTTTCCCATCCAGTTATCCAGGTTGCGCTTAAAAGTGGTAAGGAGGTACTCTGGTTGACGTGGAGATGGAGTCTATTCCACACATGGGGGAGTCTCTGGGACACAAAACGGTCCTGCCAACAAGTCCTGTTGATGTCACAGACCAGGTTAAGGGTGCATGTGTGAGTTACTCAAGTGGTGCTTGACTGGCGGATGTGCAGCAGTCCCATCAAGTTGGGGGTCAGTGATCGCCTTGTATGCCAGACAGAGATCACCTCTGAGGAGTCTGTATGAAAGTGAGTAAAGGGATAGGGCTTTTAGCCTATCTGTGTTTGGTAGTTGTTCAAGGCCCTGAATTCCCCTGGTGAGGAACCTCTGTGGTCTCTCCAACTACTGTATGTGCTTTGCAAGATAAATGCCTAAAGGGGCATTTTACTCAATAATGGACCTTATAAGGGAAGAATACAGGGATGTTATGACCTCCTTGTCCCTTGATGAAATACCCTTATATATGAGGTGGGCCATGTAGAAGACTTTCCATACAATGGAAGCAACATGGTGGTCAAAATTTAGGTTGCCATCAACCTGTGTGCCCAAATCCTCACATCTGATTCCATGCTTAGGACATTGTTATTTATGTGATAATTTGTGGAGACATCACTCTCCCCAAAGGGGATGATAATGCATTTTGTGATATTCAGCTTGAGGCCATGTTTCTGGCATCAGTCATTTGTCTGAGTGAGACCCTCTTGGAGGATGTCCACATCACTAGATTTTGTGACAGCACCCAGCATGCAGTCATCTGCAAACATAGCCCACAGGTTTTGCCCTGCACCTTAGAAAAGTATATCCCAAATAACAGAGGCCCCAAGACAGAACTCTGGGGTACAACACTTTTTACAGGTCTACTGCTTGAGGTGAATTCCCCTATTTTGACTAGGTGGGGCCTATCAGTGCACCAGTTTGCTCCCCATCTCGTAGCATATGGATTGATGCATAGTTGAGAGAATTTATCTATTATGGCTGAGTGGGAAATATTGTCAAAGGCTTTGGCCAGATCAAGGCCTCATGGTTTTGGTGACTGCCTCAAAGAAGTCGACCAAATTTAACAGACATGATATCCCCTTGACAAAGCCAAACTGTGTGGGATCAAGTGTTTAGAGGTTGCCAATGTTCTTGTTAATGAGGTCCATAATAATCAGTTCCATGGCTTTGCAAATCAGGCTAGTTAGGCTTATGGGTCTATAATTTCCGGATCGGTGGCCACTCCACCTTTGTGCAAATGGATGACAGTGGCTGTCTTCCACTCAGCTGGGACAAAGCCAGTACTCAGGATTTGATTGAATAGTGTGCCTAATGATGCTGTAAGTTCCTGCCTGAGTTCATGTAGGATGCAACCTGCGATGTTGTTGAGTCCCATGGAAGCTGTATTTTATTTCCTTTGAGAGCTAGAGAGTGACAGAGTGAAGACTTGTTCTCTAGATATAAAGAGAAGGAGATATACTGGGGATGTCCTGATCTACTGATGGGAGGGGTCAGAAGAGTGAAGTTTTCACTGACTGTCAGCCAGCAAGTTTTCTATATCTACGGCATTTGTATATGTGGTGTCCTTGACCACAACTTCTGAAGAGATCTGGGTGCTTCTTTTGAGGTTGCAGACATATGTATGATTGTCTGTAGCAGATGTCGCCAATCTGGACTCAAAGTTTGCTTTGGAGGATTTCAGTAGTGCTCTTATTTGCTCATTCAAGTTAAGGAGACATTACTTCCAATTGGGCACCTGCTCCTTCTTGGTCCTGGACAGTAATTGTTTCCTCTTGTTATAGAGTTTATTTATTGTAGATGCCACTAGACAGGTTTACTTATCCTTGCAGAGGATGATTTAGTCCTTTAGGGTATTCCTGATTCCATGCATCCATATACATGCTTATATAGTGCTTTGGTGTAGTTTTGGATATTGGTGCCAGTTCCTACAGAGGGGGAGGAGGCTGAGAAGCTGTTTATACCATCCCTCAGGAGGCTGTAATCAATTTTGGAGATGTTTTTATGTCTGACCCTACCAAGATGGATATTGTGGGAGATGGTGACTTTGAAGGTGACCGCATTTTGGTCGGATCTTACCAAGAAGGCTGATACTGTAGGGATGCTGGAGTGGTTACTCATGTTGTTTAATACTAAGTCCAACATATTTTCACCTCTTGTGGAGGTATCAACTAGCTGTTCCACGGTGTTTGCATTGACAAAATCAATGAATCCCTGTGCATTTGTGTTTTGGCATGAGTAGTTCTTCCAATCTATGTTTGGGAAGTTAAAGTCACACAGGATCAGGGTAAAGGGTTGAATCTTGACAGAGTTGAACAGGTCCATATAGGTAGAATGGGCACCTTGAGTCAGATTTGGTGTTTCATTGAAAGCTCATTTTTTAGAATTTGAATTCACCCTGTCCAAATCGCTGAAACCTCAAATTACTGAAAACTCATTTCACTGAAGTGAATTACTGGTACTGTGTAGAGTACTGTAAGGCAAGTAAAAGGTATATGCCCTTTTCCCCAATGTAGTGTGATCCTGGAGTTAGTATATATAGTTGGGCATGTGGTGGGCACAGAGCCCCACACTGGAGGGTGAGGAGGGTGTAGCCCCCCCCCCACACTTAGTTTGGGTATATATTGTCTTCAAGAAACAGTTAGTCATTGTTGCTGTAGGTATGCATGTCTATGATTTAAAATGTATTGTTTTGAAGCTTTTGGTGAAATATAATATAAAACAAAACTAGGTGAGGGGCTGTGCCCCCCACACCCCCCTAACTAAATGTACTAAATCCAGGATTGCACTATATATATATATATATATACATACATGCTGACAGAGTAGGGTAATAATTTCTGAAGAGGATAGGGAGAGACAGATACATAAACATAGCTGTCTGTATGCAGAGAGATATATTCACATCTCAGTTCTTTAGGTAGAGGCATCAGACATGGGACGACACTAGCTAAATGTAGGAGCATATCCAGTGTGACCGTCAGTAATTCCAAGGTGACTCCAGGCCAGACCTACCTGTACTCTAGTCCGGGATATTGTGTGTTACAGTCAATTTACTGCTGTACCTGATTCAACAGTCCGGCACCTCCCTGATATTTTGTCCATGATTCCGCGGCTGTGAGCTGCACATAATATTTAGTGGCATACCTAGGTTGTGTACAAATTGTAATACAATGTACAGGGTTTTACATCATATGTCTGGTATGTTTTGCATAGCATTGTGATTTTTTGGTACATCAATGGCAATTCAGTGTAGTTTGATGTTAGGAACTGATGAGAGACATTTGAGTTACTGACTGCATACAGAGCAGGACTTTCTACATTTGTCTGGCCAGTAGTTAATCCTTCTCCTTATATGTGGGCTTTGTCCTGCTGCTTTTCATGGCTGTGTCCATATTTTATGATCTAAGTAGTTGCAGGTATGCTATGACTGGGGTGCATGATGTAACAGCACACAAAGAGTTACAGACTTCACACCTGTGACTACATGTTTAGCAGGATGTCCAGCATTCCGCCCCATATGTCTGCTTTGCTCCTGAGATAGTTGTGTTTTTTGGTAATATACTACTACATGGTACCCACTGACATGTTGTAGGTACTGACACAGTTACATGTTAGCCTTTACATCCTGCTACTACTCTGACTTGTTTCAATCAGCTGTTATACTATCCACCTTCTAGGTTATTCAGAGCATCTGTAATGTCTATTACTGTGGCCCCTGTGTGTCCATTGTCTCTGGCTTTGTCCAGCTTTCTTGCAGTGACAAATAGTGAGATATTGACAGTCTGTGGGACTCTACCATAGAAGTACCTCATGCAAATTGTAGATGCAGCCAGCTTCAAACCATGAACACCATCAACCGTGCTACTGTACGTAGCCCACTAAGAAACACCAACCACCAGAAACTGAAATTTAATACCTGCCCGATACTATCAATATCAGACAGACATACACTTTGACCCCTGCATATTGAGGAAATAGAACATGTCACCAGGTTGTTTGGGAGAGCCCTGGGATTGTGTGGTCTGCTTCTATAACCTTGTAAACATACTGACTGTTACTGCAGTTGTATGGGAACATGGCTGTGTTGGGGGTAGGGGACTCTAGCATTGACAGTCAAGGTCTGCCCTATGATCCCAATGTTTGACAATTCCCTTGCATAGTGCAGTGGGTTTTGCTGCCTTGTGGCCTATTGCACATTATGGGGCAGCCAGTATTGGACAGAGAGTTCCTGTTGTCCCACATAGCTGTTAGTTCTCTGCAATTAGCCCAGTAGTCCACTCTGCTCCCTTGCATACATGCAGCAGTCCCATACAGCTTTCTTGCAGTAACATACATTTGCTACCATAGCCTAGTACCCCATACATTTGTTGTAAAGAAATGTGACTTACCTTGTGCCTGCAGCAGTTGAGATAACAGTGCTTTAGGGCTGACTCTGTCGGATCCATGCAGTACGCAGCCATGGTAATGTACAGGTTGTGTGGGTTGGATGGCATCCATTTTACTATGTATGTGAGTCGGAGTGAGGTGGCAGTCTCTAGGACCCAAGGTTGTCAGTGCATGTGCTATGCATTGCCTCCTTGTCAAGGCCAGGGCATACTGGGCACGTCATGTACGATGTGCCTACAGGGACAGGCTCAGGGGGTTCCTCCTCTGAGTCCCCCTGTGCCTGTGGCTGTGGAGACCATGGCACTAGTAGAAGGCTGTGTGCCCCTTCCCTGTGATGTTCCTGCCATGGCTGTTTCCATAGGATCATATTGTGTAGCATGGCACATACTGTGAACATCTCAGCACAAGTGGCTGGAAGTACTGCAGGGCTCCACCAGATATATTGATGCAGCAGAAACGTGACTTAAGCAGCCCAAACACATGCTCTATTATGTTCCTAGTTTGTGCATGTGCCTCATTATGGCATTCTTCAGTAGGTATGGGTGCATTTCTGATGGGTGTCATCATCCATGGTTCCAGTGCATAGCCAGCATCCCCAGTAGATGGCTGTACTGGTTGTCCTGTGACAAAATGTCTGGTACAACTGTGTCGTGCAGATATGGGGAGTCATGATAACTGCCAGGGCTGCGGTACACACACTCGTGATTACACATAACCTGGCAGTTGATGGACTGATACCCCTTGCAGTTGATGTAGACTCTACCCTCCTCAGCGGGCGATGCTTTGATGTGCACATGAGTGCAGTCTATGGCACCCAGTACCTCTGTGTAGTGTGCTACCTGGTGGAAAGAGATGCATACTGATGGCTCTGTCTCATTGGTGCAGGGTAAATAAATGTGCTCACTAGCATGTGTTTGCATGGCAGCCAGGAACTGATGGAGTACCCTGGATGCTGATACCTGTGAGACCCCATTGTGTCCCGGCTAATCTTTGAAAAGTACACGTAGCTAATATTCTAAGGGCTACACATACCTTTGTTTCCACTGGGATGGGTTCACCCTCTGTTGGCTCTAGGTCTGAGTTGAGGCAGCAAAGCTCAGTGTGTTCTTGTAATATGTCCCTTTCCACCCTGTAGTGCTCTACAATCTCCAGCTCATGTAGCCCTGGAAGAGTTACCCTGGGCCTGAACACTCTTCTCCTTCTCAGTCTAGGCCTACTGTCAGCAGCAGCAGCACTGCCCTCAGCCTGCAGCACATACAGATGTAGCAGAGCAGTAGCAGCCCCTAGCATTTTGTCAGTTAAAATTCCCAGTTGTATACTCCAATGATGGGAGTTACTGTGTCTCTATACAACCATTCATTTTCAGTGAGGATGTTCAATATTAATATAACTTGCCTTTAATAAAAGCATACTTATAATTCAGCAGTTCTTTCCTATATATATATATATATATATATATATATATATATATATATATATAACAATATCATAAGCAAGTCTGAGATTTTTCTTGCTCATTACTGCTTAATGATTGTGCTACTTGAACAATTTAATATTTACAGAGTATCTTGATAATTAAACAGCAACTCCTTTTACCCTTAAAATGCCTAATAACACATAGCTACATTCATGAACCTTAATTGACTTACTATCTTTAAGGTTGAGTACACTAGCTGCAGTGTGTTTACAAATATGTTATATAGTTCCAGTCAAGGACTTAAATATATTATTTTTTTTATAAAATTAAGTTAAATTATAGTAATTTACGTGGGTGATCTTATCAGAAAAGATTATAGTAAAGTCTGTATGTGTTAACTATTCATACAGTTTCTTCCAAGTGATATACTTTTAAGCTTTGTGTGCTGTTTATGTGTACAATTCAAAATGAATAACAAATATTACAATATAATAAAACGTCATGCATGTGTTGACACCTTCTAAATTCATTAGGTACTTCAGTGTACTTTTAATATTTGTTAAAACTGTAAAAGCACTTTGCCATCTCATAAATAGTGTGCTGGTTACTTTAAGTAGCTTAGGAGCTGACACCACACCCATACTGTCTTGTTTTAGTGCTGACATCACTCATGACTGTTTACTTTCATTTTGTGCTATTAGAAGGTTTAACACACTGTAATGGATTCTAACTGAAGAACCTTCATTCAGGGGTGGTAAAATAAGAGTTCCCAACTCGTGACCATGGCGGGAAGACAAAAACAAAGTAAGTGAAGTTTTTAGGGCTTTTTTTAAACTGAACACCAGCTCATTAAACTTCTATTAGTTTTCTTAACATTAAGGGCAGATATACAAGCCAAACAGTTGTTTGTTAGTCAAAAAGGCACTTTTAGCACCAAAGAATAGATAATTACTTTTCAAGGCACTTTTGACAGTTATTACTATCAGTTTTATATATTATTATGTGTATTAAATACAGCAGTTTAGATATTTCATGCAGCTTAGTGTAAATAATATAAAAAGGAATCATGCTCATTTAAACACACCACATTAATATGTCAGTGTAAATACATCATATTCTATACTAGCAGTAAAAGGCAGGTCATTTATAAATGAACTATCTAAACATCATTTAGAGTTAGAAAAATCATGACTGTAAGTATTTACACTGTAATAGAGAAAGATATGTTACCTTGCTTTCTTTAGGGTTGTTTCCTTTAGTTATAAAATGTCCTGCTTATCTTGTATTTATATTGTTTCAAAGACTGACACATGTGTAAAGCATGAATGCTTTCAAAGAACTTTTTTGCCTTACAGAGCAAATAGAAGACAATAATGTTGTGTTTTTCATATATCTTTTATCGTTTCTTCTTCTTCTTGTCAGCAGTGCTCCATTTTTTTCTAAGTGACGCTTAACCCCATATTGGGAGAAATCCATTTCTTCCACATTATCCAAGGTTTTATTAGCTGAAAGATAAGAAACTGTTGCTTGCAGAGTGTCAAAAGTTTTAGGACCTTCAGTAAAAAATATTTTTATTCTTGCAGGGAACAGCAAGTGGACTTTAAGTTGTCTTTTTTTCAATTCCTTTATCAGAGGGAGACATTCTTTTCTTGCAGTTATAACTCAAGCAGAATAATCATTATCAAATCTGATTATGTTGTCTTTGTATTTAACTGGAGAAGTTGACCATGCTGTTTTTAAAATAAGTTCCTTGTCCTGTGATGAAAAACACTTTACTATTATTGATCTTGGGTGATTTTTTGATTTGATGGTTGATGAAGCAGCTCTTAAGGATCTGTGGGCTCTTTCAATTCCATAAGAAAGAGCTTCAGGCAATTTTAAAACTTCTGGTAACCAGGTAGTAAGGAAAGTCACCATGTTATCTCCCTCTGTTTTCTCTGGTAGCCCATAGATGCGAAGGTTATTTCATCTGGACCTGTTCTCTAGATCCTCTATTTTATTTTGTAATGAAGCATTTTGTTGTGATAAAAAATGTAGCTGAAGATCTTGTTCTGAGAGTCTGCCCTCAGTATCATTTAAGGATCTCTCTATGTCAGCTATCTGAGACTTCTGTTGCGTCATTATTTCTTGTAGTTGCTGTATTTGTTTTGTAGATCTCTCCTCAAAAGTGTCCAGTTTGGTATTCATTTTGTCAAATTTCACTGACAAGTCTTGTATAGCATTTAATAAAGACTGTATCTCCTTTTTCATCATCTGTTCCTGTGTGGTATGCTTAGAAAAGCTCATTTTCAGTAGATTCAGGTACCTTCCTTCTTGTTTTTGACAGGAAAAGTAATGTTTAAAGCCAAATTTTTTGCACTGTAGACTTCTAGTGATATCAGTAGAAGTAATTCAACAAAATAGGTTTGTCTACAATATCTAGTTTTTAAAAATTCCTGTCAGAAATATCTTTTGAGTGCAGAGCTGAGAAAAGATGCTGCCAACCAGTCTACATCCTAGCCACACCCCCCACAATAAAGTTTTGAAGTATATTTATTTTTGATTTAAATAGAGGCACCTCCACCTTTAGTCCCTGCCTGCGAAGTAGCTAGCCTAAATGTATGGAAGGCATTATAGCCTTGCACTGTTGGCGTGCTCTCTGCAGCTTTAAACCATGTCACAGTTACCACACAGGCATCCACTTTCTATAGGGTAAAGAGGGCTTCTAGGGAGTAGAGTTTTTTTTGTTTAGGCTCCTAGCACTGAACAGTAACATTTTAGATTTTCTTGGATTTGATTTGCTATGTCGGAAGTACTTTGAGTTTGGCATTGCCTAAAAAGGCACTATGGGGGAAGACAGTCATGGGGATTTAATAAAATCTATGTAGGAATAGTGGAAGGTCTACACAGAAGGCACCATGGCCGTGCATGTGAACCCCCTTGGCAGCTCATCTCAGATATGAATGAAGGCACGTTACTGAGGGGCAGCCATGTAACACAGTTAGTGAATCAGTGTGGGGAGTATGTTACTATGTCCAGAGATAAGTAACATACCCCCTGCAAAGTGCTGGATAGGAATGTATGTATATGTAATAAAAAAGTTAATTTGTTTAAATTTTTTTTTTAGTGTCTGTGCTGTGTGGCCCAGCGCTTAACAATGGACACATGCTCAGCATCTAAAATTAGAAACCAGATACATTTAATTATTTAGGAAAGGTCATGTTTAAGCATAGCTGAGAGGGTTTGCATGGCATGCTGATGTGCTTAGCTGTGCTTAAACGTAGTGGAGAGATGTATGGAAAAGTCTAACAGCATTTCACATGGCCATGTAGCCGAACGGTTAGACTGACAGCTGTAGGTGCAGGGTTTGAATACACAGACATGTTATTTTGTAAATACACATTATGAGACATCTTTTAAATCCCAATTAAATTTTGTTTGACTACACAGGCAAGTTATTAAATTTAGTTTGCAAATACACATTTATGAGAAGTACTATTAAACCTTGATTGAATTTTGCATGAATACAGAGACAGGGTATGAAGCATTTATGTTGCAAATACAGAATTATGAGAAATATGTGTAAACCCTTGATAGAATAATGTATGTATGCAGAGACATGTTATTCAACATTTTATTTTGCAATTACTCAAGTATGAAATGTATTCTTAAATCCTGCTTTGCTGCGCTTAGCTAAGCTCCGCTAAGCATAGCTGTGCCTAGCCAAGCACTGCTTAAACAAGGAACATTTTAGCAGTGCTTAGCTGGTTTGCACATTGCTTAGTGGTGCAAACCACCCCTAAGCAATGCCCTTTTAAGCATTGCTCAACTCAGCTAAGCTGGTTTGCGCACTGCTAAGCATTGCCAGTTTAAGCACTGTGCAGCAGGGCTCAGTGGGTTTGCACAGTGCTAAGCTAAGTGCCACATTTTTAAAAATGGCTCAGTGGTGGTAAAGAGTGGGGAAACTTGCTTATTTCAGTGCAACAGACAGGAATACAACAGAACCAGTTGGAGTTTGAACCAGGGAGGATCTATGGCAGATGTTGGAGAGGGTGTGTGATTCTGGGCACAGTGGTGGGGTATTCTGGAGTCCAGGGTCATGGTTGGACTCCTTGTAAAACACCATGATGTCTGGCTGCTGCAAGGCCAATACCAGGGGTTGGAGTACAAATTGGAGGCCTGGGACCAGCTGCCACACAATCTCACCAGGGCAACTGATATCCCCCGCACAGGTGAGCAGGTGCATCATCATTATGATGACCTAAAGCATCATAAGGTGGATCTCTTGGCTACCTGGGTCCAAGATGATAGAGATGGGAATGTCCCACCAATTTGTAAGTATTGTTACCATTGTTTTACCAAATTCTACTCTGAATGTGTGATGGACAGGTACACATAGTGGTGTTTTCTCTCCCCACAGCTGCAGAGGAGAGAATTCACAACCTGGAAGCCCATGCAGGGCACTTGGCCAGGTTAAGCTGTGAGTGTAGGGAGTACAGATGCATCTTGCAATCTATAGTCATATAAACAAGAAAGAGTAAATTAGTAACCGGCAGTAGGTATAGTCAGTTTTGATTGTACTTCAATGAATGTGGTTATAGACCTGGACTAATATAAGTGAGTAATACCAGGTACAGTTCAATAAAGATGAAAGCATGAAACCTGATATTGTTAAGGAAATAAAGTTTCTACTGCATTAATAATGTTAAGGAAATAACATTACTACTCCATTAATAATGTTAAGGAAATAAAGTTTCTACTGCATTAATTGTGGAATTACAGTGGTATTGCAACACCTGCATTATATGAACTGTTCATCAATAAAGAGTGCAGATATATACAAATCACTGCATGAAGTCAGCCCTCATAAAGCTATGTTGTGCAATGTGTGTGTATTTTGGGCTGTTAGTCATGAAACTGAGTATTGCATCTGCTGGAATAATACCACTAAGTGACCGAAGGTTTGCCAAGAGTGCTTTGCTAAACTGTAGATGTGGAGCTATACTACAAGATATAATGCACTATGATATTTGTTCTACACTAAGATCTGAACCAATAATAGGAACACCCAAGGTATATTGTGTATCTCAGGATTGCCTTGCATTAGCTATCGCAATTCAGCTATATGCATTCCTGCTATTAGGTACACTGCTGCAGGTATGTATGAAACTGTAATAGTTGTAGACTGCAAATATACCATCTGTGTCTGTATATGGGTCAGGTAGCCAACACAGCACTCTGATATGGTCTGTAAACATTACACATATTCCCACCCACTAGGGATTAATTGTCTATAACTGCATTCCGTGTATTAATGCACAGTTCACCTACTATCTTTGTCATGCAAGAATCTCATGCATGTGTGTTCAAGTGTCACTGCAGTCCTGTATAACACTCTACCTCTATTATCAGGTCATATTTTATTACCAGGTGAGCTCTAGGCACATATCAGTCAATCAATGTTCAGCAGTGGCTCAGTATCTCAGTTTGATGAATGCTAGGTGTGATGTGCATTTTGTTACACACAGACCTGGATTCAAATCTAGGGACAAGTATTACTAAATATTTATAGATACAGTTATGTATTGTTAACAGATGTTCTCCCCACAGGAATTAAATGTATATAAATGGATGTAGTAGCTGTTCAAATGGGTTAATAATTTGTGTGTTCAGATGTACCAGAGTGTTAACAGCATTGCACAGCGAGGTGAAAAGACATCAGTAAATAAAGTCACCAAGTAAAATACTAATAAAGGTTAATAAAATATACCTGGTGTGTCTGTGAATGTCAGCTGATAGTCTAACCCCATGCCTACCAAGGATGGCATGATAGGTAAACTCTCTGTACTGTGCATGATACATGTCTCTCAAGTGTCATGCTGTCATGGTTAGTGATCACTGTTGCCAAATCCCTTGGACAAAGATTTATCATCCACTTGATTTATGTCAATAGCACAGTCACACTACATCAGTCCCAGTACACCTTGATAGTCATATATATTCTCTGACATGTAATAGCCCCCTGTACTTGTGTACCTGCAGGTGTTACATCTTGTCCCATACTGTCCCATGTGGATAGATTGAGAGTTTTGTAGGTACTGCAGAAGTTATAGGGCACTCGTATATATAAAGTAAGGGAAGACCTGTAGAGTATATAAGAGTACTGTTGCAAACAACATAGCCTATACTGGTAGTAATGGAATGTATTCTCTCTCTCCTCACCCCTTATCTGCATCATCATTTATTATTGTTATACATTGAGTTTGGCTTACTTTTAACATATGTTGTTCTCAAAACATTATGTTGGGCCTTGTGTTTTATTATTGTTATGTATTACAATGGCTGCATACAAACATACCTTAATGAATTACCTATGTTGTTGGCCTTATGCTATAATTGTTACTGGCATGCTGTTACTGTACTCACTGTTATCTCACTTATTGTTGTGTTTCATATGGTTATATGCAACGTTCAGCCTACTGTTATAACTAACTAAATGTTCTGTTCATGACTAACCTATACACTTTGAAAAACCTCAACACCATAGATAGACTAGGTAGGCCGGTTCCTGGCAATCCACCTACCCTACCTCAGCCAGCAGAGGTACAAGGTCCCAGTATGTCTAAGACCCAACCTAATGCTGCCCCCTCTGCTGGACCTGCACCACCTATGGGTGGAATTGCCACAGGGTATGGGGCTCAACCCCCCCCTGGAGCAGGCATGGAGGGGGGGAGTTGTCACCCAGCAACAGCTATCAGGGATGATGAGCAGGACCATGCAGCATGGCCATGAGGATCACCTGTGCTAGATTGAGATGACACTGGCCAATCTGGAGGGGTAAGGTGACACTGGCACTCAACCTCCAGCACAGCCACCTTTGGGGCAGTGAAAGAGCAGTGTTGACTGTCCATGGTTGGGGAGCTCAGTCTCACTGCTGCTGTCTGGATGCACATGGCTCTCCAATTCTACAACACCCTTCTCATCCAAGGTGTTTACCCCCCTCATGTGTCATACACCACCCCTTTATGCTGTCTTGTCTGTTTACAAATGCAACCTGTCCTACATAATTTATCTCCCTGCATGTACATATATCCTTTCCACAACATTCCACTCTCACCTTAAAAAAAGGGCATCTGTCCCACAAAAAAGATATAACCCCATACATAGCTCTCCATTTCATCCCCACATACAGTGCACACAATCAATCATTACATCAATTAATCAACACAGTTATGTCACCCTCACCCCTCTCTCTGGGATGTGATGCTCCAAATTCTCTACAACCTGCACAGTTGTTGCTGTACAAGAAATGGAGAACTATGGTCCTTTCCTACACCTATCCTGCACATCACTGTGTGCCTTTCACATTGTTTTCCCATTGCTTGCCCCCATTTCACCACTTTCCTATCACCCCTTTTTTCTTTTCTTTTTTTGGAATTAGAGCAGGTTTAAGCTGGGCTAAGTGGTGCGGTGTGCCACACAAAACATTTAAAAGTGCCTTAATCACCTTCTGTGTTTCTGACACTGTTAGGCACATCTGCAAAATAATCACCCCTGTCAAGTCTCAAACCTGGGACATTGTCAACTACAGCATAGTGCATTAGCCCACTAGGCTTGTCAGCTCTGAAGTAGAACAGGTGTTTCCATAAACATATCCTGATTGCCAGTGACACACTGCTTGTACATATAATGGGAAAACTGACAGTGTACGGAATTTGGACTGTGATGCAGACACCAAACCTGTACACAGCCAAATAAATATTGAAGGATATGCATGAGGCCTAGGATATCAGGTATAGCTGACAACTGCACAGACTGCTGCAGAATATCAACAGTTGTGCCACGTACTTTTGGCACAGTTGTCACAACACCTAGTCTGTATGCTGAAGTACTGGCAAGTCAGTATAGACTGAGGTTAGAAAATCATGACAGACAGGTCAGTGTCCCACGTCATACCCATCCGAACACACATGCTTATGCAAATCCTGTGTAACAGACTGTATGCATGCACATATATCTTGCAAATATACCTACTATAATATTGACAAAGTAGCTGAATCTGTTACATTCCTAGCATGCTATACATTTTGCCACCCACAGTCCTGGGTTCAGTTCCAGTCCTGCAATTTTAAGCAGAACTAGTTGCTGCTACTGCATTCACTGCTACCCATGTTAGCACATCAAAGGTCTGTAGGTTGGGACACACTGCACAAATATGTATAGGCTTCCTAAATTTTGCTTACGACTCTCTGATTTGCACTATTACATAACATATGTACCCGAAGCACATGCCTCACCTGGACTGTTATGGGTACCCTCACCCTGGCTATGCTGTAACAACAGAGCTGACACTGCTCCATCACTGACATATACAGCTTGCTGTCCTCCAATGTGTTCACACTCCCCAGTATGACTCCTGGACAAACCTTTGCAGCTGCAGCCTGCAAGATATGTGGCATTATGTTCAGCTACCTGCTACAAACCTACCATACCTCACAACCACCTAGAACAAGGGATACACACAACACCCATACATAAAGGGTTGGGGGAGCAAAGGTCAAGTTACAGGGACATGTATCACAGTCTTCCCCTACAAACATACACAGCTGATAGACCAGGAGCTACTGCAGCAGCATGCATATTCTGATGCATATGACTTATGACACTCACATCTGTCTTCCCCCGTACTGACCTAACCCACATTGTTTAACACTTAACTGCCACATAATCAGAAAGTCTTTTCACAACTGCCAAACATAGTATGCAAAACTGTGGACATATCACATAAATCTCAACAGTGAACAGTACTTTTACCTACCCTCTTTGATGCTGTAGTCTCCACACCTCCATATGTCCATCTCACAGACTAGGAAAGGGGCCAAGTCCTACATGAAGGCCTTAAATATAGCACTGTTGTGCCATGCCATTGGCTAATAAAAGTGCAACCCATCTGTTCTGGATGCAATCAGCAAGTCTGAGCCACAGACTGGTGCACAGGCAATCACCTGTTCATGAGCATTACCTGCAAAAGGCAAGCAGCTGCCTATGGTAAACAGGTCTGTGACTTACTTTACAAAGACAGACTGTGACATCACAAGCATTATTCTTCAGGATTTCTTCACAAAAAGGAGTACAGTACTCTACCAGGTATGTAATAGAAGTCCCCATGTAATGGGATGCAGATGGGGAACAGGTATTACAACAGTAGGCCTGTAGTACATATCTTGGAATGACATGTTGCTAATAGCCAGCTGTCCATCACCTATAGGCTTCCCTTTCAACTCTGTCTGCTGTGACGTAGATCACAGCTCTGGCCTGCTGAGTCCCTCCTACAACATTTGGCTCCTGTACAAATGCTTGTGTATTAGACAATAATGACAGTAAGTAATGGTGGGCATAGCTGGCATATCACATAATGTACTGTCATCCAACTCCTCTCAGTCTGTGAATGTCACAAAGGAATAGTTCAAACATTGTACAGGTGTCCCTGACTGTCCCAGATGTACTCTGGCTAGGTCACTGTGTACTCAACATCTGTATCTCATCACTTGAGAGGTATGGCTAGCATACCTGGTGACCACCTACAGCAGGACTTCAGGGGACACAGGCCTGACTTCAGTGACAGAATGTGCATACTGAGCATGCAAAGTAAAGGAATGAATACAGTACCAGATATTACTGTACCATAACTGTTTTCTAAGGGTTCTGGCATGTGACATCCAGATTCACCACAGTCTCAGAACAACCATTACATATTGTCCGACCATTTGCCAGACATCCACATTTGTCTGGCAGAGGTCCACATATATCAGGCAAATGTACGCATTCCGCAAACATCTGTGAACTGCAGAAGTCATACACCTACAGGGAAGATACCCTACAGCATGTTTGCAGTACTCTCTGTCATTGCATCACATGGTTGCTGCTTGAGTGTTTCCATCTACTTGTAGCAACACTCACCTATTTGTCAGATGGTGGCTGTATTACATGGTACTGGGATGTCGCCCATAGGGGACACACCACAGTAGATGGCATTGATGGGAGTGGAGACATAACAACACACTTTGTCACAGCACACAGGGCCATAATAGATATTCATAGGATCATAGGATCATAGGAGGTTACTAAGCTATTGACCCTGAGGCCCTTATAAGCCTAGCCAAGGGTATAGCCCAAGTTTATACAAGTCAGCAGCTGATGTCCCTGTTGTACTGGGAATCCCAAGGGTGTATTTTCTGTTTCCCATCCAGTTATCCAGGTTGCGCTTAAAAGTGGTAAGGAGGTACTCTGGTTGACGTGGAGATGGAGTCTATTCCACACATGGGGGAGTCTCTGGGACACAAAACGGTCCTGCCAACAAGTCGTGTTGATGTCACAGACCAGGTTAAGGGTGCATGTGTGAGTTACTCAAGTGGTGCTTGACTGGCGGATGTGCAGCAGTCCCATCAAGTTGGGGGTCAGTGATCGCCTTGTATGCCAGACAGAGATCACCTCTGAGGAGTCTGTATGAAAGTGAGTAAAAGGGATAGGGCTTTTAGCCTATCTGTGTTTGGTAGTTGTTCAAGGCCCTGAATTCCCCTGGTGAGGAACCTCTGTGGTCTCTCCAACTACTGTATGTGCTTTGCAAGATAAATGCCTAAAGGGGCATTTTACTCAATAATGGACCTTATAAGGGAAGAATACAGGGATGTTATGACCTCCTTGTCCCTTGATGAAATACCCTTACATATGAGGTGGGCCATGTAGAAGACTTTCCATACAATGGAAGCAACATGGTGGTCAAAATTTAGGTTGCCATCAACCTGTGTGCCCAAATCCCTCACATCTGATTCCATGCTTAGGACATTGTTATTTATGTGATAATTTGTGGAGACATCACTCTCCCCAAAGGGGATGATAATGCATTTTGTGATATTCAGCTTGAGGCCATGTTTCTGGCATCAGTCATTTGTCTGAGTGAGACCCTCTTGGAGGATGTCCACATCACTAGATTTTGTGACAGCACTCAGCATGCAGTCATCTGCAAACATAGCCCACAGGTTTTGCCCTGCACCTTAGAAAAGTATATCCCAAATAACAGAGGCCCCAAGACAGAACTCTGGGGTACAACACTTTTTACAGGTCTACTGCTTGAGGTGAATTCCCCTATTTTGACTAGGTGGGGCCTATCAGTGCACCAGTTTGCTCCCCATCTCGTAGCATATGGATTGATGCATAGTTGAGAGAATTTATCTATTATGGCTGAGTGGGAAATAGTGTCAAAGCCTTTGGCCAGGTCAAGGCCTCATGGTTTTGGTGACTGCCTCAAAGAAGTCGACCAAATTTAACAGACATGATATCCCCTTGACAAAGCCAAACTGTGTGGGATCAAGTGTTTTGAGGTTGCCAATGTTCTTGTTAATGAGGTCCATAATAATCAGTTCCATGGCTTTGCAAATCAGGCTAGTTAGGCTTATGGGTCTATAATTTCTGGATCGGTGGCCACTCCACCTTTGTGCAAATGGATGACAGTGGCTGTCTTCCACTCAGCTGGGACAAAGCCAGTACTCAGGATTTGATTGAATAGTGTGCCTAATGATGCTGTAAGTTCCTGCCTGAGTTCATGTAGGATGCAACCTGCGATGTTGTTGAGTCCCATGGAAGCTGTATTTTATTTCCTTTGAGAGCTAGAGAGTGACAGAGTGAAGACTTGTTCTCTAGATATAAAGAGAAGGAGATATACTGGGGATGTCCTGATCTACTGATGGGAGGGGTCAGAAGAGTGAAGTTTTCACTGACTCTGTCAGCCAGCAAGTTTTCTATATCTACGGCATTTGTATATGTGGTGTCCTTGACCACAACTTCTGAAGAGATCTGGGTGCTACTTTTGAGGTTGCAGACATATGTATGATTGTCTGTAGCAGATGTCGCCAATCTGGACTCAAAGTTTGCTTTGGAGGATTTCAGTAGTGCTCTTATTTGCTCATTCAAGTTAAGGAGACATTACTTCCAATTGGGCACCTGCTCCTTCTTGGTCCTGGACAGCATTTTTTTCCTCTTGTTATAGAGTTTATTTATTGTAGATGCCACTAGACAGGTTTACTTATCCTTGCAGAGGATGATTTAGTCCTTTAGGGTATTCCTGATTCCATGCATCCATATACATGCTTATATAGTGCTTTGGTGTAGTTTTGGATATTGGTGCCAGTTCCTACAGAGGGGGAGGAGGCTGAGAAGCTGTTTATACCATCCCTCAGGAGGCTGTAATCAATTTTGGAGATGTTTTTATGTCTGACCCTACCTAGATGGATATTGTGGGAGATGGTGACTTCGAAGGTGACCGCATTTTGGTCGGATCTTACCAAGAAGGCTGATACTGTAGGGATGCTGGAGTGGTTACTCATGTTGTTTAATACTAAGTCCAACATATTTTCACCTCTTGTGGAGGTATCAACTAGCTGTTCCAAGGTGTTTGCATTGACAAAATCAATGAATCTCTGTGCATTTGTGTTTTGGCATGAGTAGTTCTTCCAATCTATGTTTGGGAAGGTAAAGTCACACAGGATCAGGGTAAAGGGTTGAATCTTGACAGAGTTGAACAGGTCCATATAGGTAGAATGGGCACCTTGAGTCAGATTTGGTGTTTCATTGAAAGCTCATTTTTTAGAATTTGAATTCACCCTGTCCAAATCGCTGAAACCTCAAATTACTGAAAACTCATTTCACTGAAGTGAATTACTGGTACTGTGTAGAGTACTGTAAGGCAAGTAAAAGGTATACGCCCTTTTCCCCAATGTAGTGTGATACTGGACTTAGTATATATAGTTGGGCATGTGGTGGGCACAGACCCCCACACTGGAGGGTGAGGAGGGTGTAGCCCCCCCCCCCACACACTTAGTTTGGGTATATATTGTCTTCAAGAAACAGTTAGTCATTGTTGCTGTAGGTATGCATGTCTATGATTTAAAATGTATTGTTTTGAAGCTTTCGGTGAAATATAATATAAAACAAAACTAGGTGAGGGGCTGTGCCCCCCACACCCCCCTAACTAAATGTACTAAATCCAGGATTGCACTGCAGTGGGGAAAAGGAGATAGACCTTTTACTTGCCATATAGTACTCTACACAGTGCCAGTACTTCACTTCAGTGAAATGTGATTCAGTGAAATGAGTTTTCAGTAATTTGAGGTTTCAGTGATTTGCTTTCAGACCCGCATATATATATATATATATATATATATATATATATATATATATATATATATATATATATATATATATATATATATATATATATATATATATACATACATGCTGACAGAGTAGGGTAATAATGTCTGAAGAGGATAGGGAGAGACAGATACATAAACATAGCTGTCTGTATGCAGAGTGATATATTCACATCTCAGTTCTTTAGGTAGAGGCATCAGACATGGGACGACACTAGCTAAATGTAGGAGCATATCCAGTGTGACCGTCAGTAATTCCAAGGTGACTCCAGGCCAGACCTACCTGTACTCTAGTCCGGGATATTGTGTGCTACAGTCAATTTACTGCTGTACCTGATTCAACAGTCCGGCACCTCCCTGATATTTTGTCCAAGGGATTCCGCAGCTGTGAGCTGCACATAATATTTGTGGCATACCTAGGTTGTGTACAAATTGTAATACAATGTACAGGGTTTCACATCATATGTCTGGTATGTTTTGCATAGCATTGTGATTTTTTGGTACATCAATGGCAATTCAGTGTAGTTTGATGTTAGGAACTGATGAGAGACATTTGAGTTACTGACTGCATACAGGGCAGGGAACTCATGCTACTGCATGACCTGTTATTCTCTGTACTTTCTAAATTTGTCTGGCCAGAAGTTAATCCTTCTCCTTATATGTGGGCTTTTGTCCTGCTGCTGTTCATGGCTGTGTCCATATTTTATTATCTAAGTAGTTGCAGGTATGCTATGACTGGGGTACATGATGTAACAGCACACAAAGAGTTACAGACTTCACACCTGTGACTACACGTTTAGCAGGATGTCCAGCATTCCGCCCCATATGTCTGCTTTGCTCCTGAGATAGTTGTGTTTTTTGGTAATATACTACTACATGGTGCCCACTGACATGTTGTAGGTACTGACACAGTTACATGACGGCCTTTACATCCTGCTACTACTCTGACTTGTTTCAATCAGCTGTTATACTATCCACCTTCTAGGTTATTCAGAGCATCTGTAATGTCTATTACTGTGGCCCCCTGTGTGTCCATTGTCTCTGGCTTTGTCCAGCATTCTTGCAGTGACAAATAGTGAGATATTGACAGTCTGTGGGACTCCTACCATAGAAGTACCTCACATGCAAAATTGTAGATGCAGCCAGCTTCAAACCATGAACACCATCAACCGTGCTACTGTACGTAGCCCACTAAGAAACACCAACCACCAGAAACTGAAATTTAATACCTGCCCGATACTATCAATATCAGACAGACATACACTTTGACCCCTGCATATTGAAGAAATAGAACATGTCACCAGGTTGTTTGGGAGAGCCCTGTGATTGTGTGGTCTGCTTCTATAACCTTGCAAACATACTGACTGTTACTGCAGTTGTATGGGAACATGGCTGTGTTGGGGGTAGGGGACTCTAGCATTGACAGTCATGCGTCTGCCCTATGACCCCAATGTTTGACAATTCCCTTGCATAGTGCAGTGGGTTTTGCTGCCTTGTGGCCTATTGCATATTATGGGGCAGCCAGTATTGGACAGAGAGTTCATGTTGTCCCACATAGCTGTTAGTTCTCTGCAAGTAGCCCAGTAGTCCACTCTGCTCCCTTGCATACATGCAGCAGTCCCATACAGCTTACTTGCAGTAACATACTTTTGCTACCATAGCCTAGTACCCCATACATTTGTTGTAAAGAAATGTGACTTACCTTGTGCCTGCAGCAGTTGAGATAACAGTGCTTTAGGGCTGACTCTATCGGATCCATGCAGTACGCAGCCATGGTAATGTACAGGTTGTGTGGGGTGGATGGCATCCATTTTACTATGTATGTGAGTCGGAGTGAGGTGGCAGTCTCTAGGACCCAAGGTTGTCAGTGCATGTGCAATGCATTCCCTCTTTGTCAAGGCCAGGGCATACTGGGCACGTCTATGTACGTGTGCCTACAGGGACAGGCTCAGGGGGTTCCTCCTCTGAGTCCCCCTGTGCCTGTGGCTGTGGAGACCATGGCACTAGTAGAAGGCTGTGTGCCCCTTCCCTGTGATGTTCCTGCCATGGCTGTTTCCGTAGGATCATATTGTGTAGCATGGCACATACTGTGAACATCTGTGCACATGTGGCTGGAGAGTACTGCAGGGCTCCACCAGATATATTGAGGCAGCAGAAACGTGACTTAAGCAGCCCAAACACATGCTCTATGATGTTCCTAGTTTGTGCGTGTGCCTCATTATGGCATTCTTCAGTAGGTATGGGTGCATTTCTGATGGGTGTCATCATCCATGGTTCCTGTGCATAGCCAGCATCCCCCAGTAGATGGCTGTACTGGTTGTCCCTGTGACAAATGTCTGGTACAACTGTAATGCGTGCCAGATATGGGAGTCATGATAACTGCCAGGGCTGCTGGTACACACACTCATGATTACACATAACCTGGCAGTTGATGGACTGATACCCCTTGCAGTTGATGTAGACTCTACCCTCCTCAGCGGGCGATGCTTTGATGTGCACATGAGTGCAGTCTATGGAACCCAGTACCTCTGTGTAGTGTGCTACCTGGTGGAAGAGATGCATACTGCTGGCTCTGTCCTCATTGGTGCAGGGTAAATAAATGTGCTCACTAGCATGTGTTTGCATGGCAGCCAGGAACTGATGGAGTACCCTGGATGCTGATACCTGTGAGACCCCATTGTGTCCCCGGCTAATCTTTGAAAAGTACACGTAGCTAATATTCTAAGGGCTACACATACCTTTGTTTCCACTGGGATGGGTTCACCCTGTGTTGGCTCTACGTCTGAGTTGAGGGCAGCAAAGCTCAGTGTGTTCTTGTAATATGTCCCTTTCCACTCTGTAGTGCTCTACAATCTCCAGCTCATGTAGCCCCTGGAAGGTTACCCTGGGCCTGAACACTCTTCTCCTTCTCAGTCTAGGCCTACTGTCAGCAGCAGCAGCACTGCCCTCAGCCTGTAGCACATACAGATGTAGCAGAGCAGTAGCAGCCCCTAGCATTTTGTCAGTTAAAATTCCCAGTTGTATACTCCAATGATGCAGAGTATGTGAGAAAAATCAGACTGCAGGGTGTATGCATACTTTATAGTGGTGTGCTACATATGCATCCTGTGTGATTGGCTAACTATGATGTATTTCATCTGTCTGGTATATCACTGAGGGGTTTGAATGGTCCAGTATCTGTGGAACAGAGCTTCACAGTAATTTATACATGATTGGCTTTCCCAGGCTGTTACCTTTTTTTTTTTTTTTTTTTTTTAATAACTTCCCTGCTAAGCACTGGGGCGTAGCCCCCAAACCTGCACAACTAAAACAGACACTGATTAGCAGCACTGGACACCCCCCCCCCGCTTACCTGAGCTGTGCTGCTTGGTAACTGGCGCCACTGAGCTTTAATCCACTTAAACATAACGTGACACACCCCCTTTTGATGTCAGCTACCTCTTCTGCGGACACCAACATGGTTCAGGGGCTACACCAATTTTATTTGCGGACACAGTAGCCCATTTTATGCTATTCAATAACCCCAGCTCATTTGGATACTGATCTGTGCACACAGCCTGGATTCTTCACTATTCCAAGGCCTGCCTCCTTAGCATCCAGTGAAATCTACCTGTGGACATACTGCTTGTAGGGCCCTATAATGCATTCTTCTCACATATGTCTTGTTTTTGGAATTTGCAGTTTTTAATATATATTTTTTTGCATAATGGCATGTTTGCACTCCACTGTACAGTGTGCAAAAGCAATAGCTATTAAAAAAAAAATATATATTATTTTGCATTATTTTTGCACATACAGAGCATAGTTTTGCACATATCATTAATATGCAATTCCTGACCTTCTAAATGGACTTTTACAGCCCCTGTTCAATTTTTGCTTTCTTGTATACAGTAATTTTCTGTGTACACTTCGGACACCAACACAGGGTCTGCATGGCTACCTATCTGCTTGCTGGATCACTCCAGCACCCTCACTTTACCTCATTTGCATGAAATTCACCTCCTTATGAGGTGATTTGCATTCCACGGAGACGTCCGTGTCCACATGCTTGTGCACACCCCTCAGCTCTGTCTATTGGAACGCATGGCTGCTGCTAGAAAATCACTCCGTGTAGGCTTTATTGAACTCCCCCTAATGGTTTAGCTAATATTCAAAAGACTAGAGGGGAGAGGGCAGACTATCCCTGGCAAAGCAGCGTGGTCTGTTGACCATCACCTTCTATGCTGACAAATATTGCACCCCCTTCGAATGACACCAGAAACTAAGCCAATCATTATAGTCAATCATCTTTGTTCATATTGTGGCATCATTCTTGGAGAACGTAAAATACTGCTCAATGCTAGTCTTATACCAGCCTTAGACATATATACCGAGAGCCCCATTATGTTTCTCTTCATATAGTCTAGGGAGGTATGTCTCAGGTCATTTACTCCCACATGAACTATAACTGAGTCATATTGGTAATTGCGGTCCAATGACCTGAGTGCATGCATAATGTGATGGATCCTAGCTCCTGATAAGCAACTGACCATAACTTTCTCCTTACTCAGCCTGGTGAGAGGGACATCAGTGGGTCTCATGATGATGTCTCCAATGACTAGAATGTTGGATTGTGCGGTGACTTGCCTTATGGGCTTAGAGGTAGAGGCTCCATGAGATGTAGCTCTATGTGTTGATGTGGGTGTTGTTTTAAAAGAGCACAGTTGGGGCTGCTGAGGGTATTTGTTATGTGTACTTCATCTAGGTTGTCTTTGTGGTTTAGGAAGGTTACATTTAAGTGTCTCAGCATATATGGGTTGATGTGTCTGCATTGAATTGTGTGTGATGGGTGCAGTGTGTGTACTACTGGCAACCTTACTGATATTAGGAGTACTTTTATGTGAGAGCTTTGCCTACAGTGACACTGTGTAAATACATCTTTCACATACCATATCAGTTTGTTTGAGAATTGGTGGGTTGTCAGGAAACATGAGACAATTTCTGCATTGCCTCAGGATGCCCATATCCACCAAGCCAGTAACGGAAACAGTAGAAAAGTTCATATCCATGGCAACAGACCCTTTTTTATTGATTAGACAGTTGGCATGAGAATATCAAGCACTGTCAGGATTATCCAGTTTGTAGCTATGTGGACAGTGTTTGTCCCTGTATGCAACCAGGAATTGGAGAAATTTCAATTGTGTTTTTATCGGAAAAATGTCACTCAAAGTGTCTGAGTCTGTACAGAGCACTGCCAAACACTTGAGGGGAAACAAATACACAGACCTAGAAAATTTAAGGATGAAGTATTTAGGCAGATATTCTGAAGTTAGAAACAAATCAAGCAGTACTTACTGAAAACAAAGACTTGACTTGTCAAGAATGATGAAAAGAAAGGAGTTGCATGAATGGCTACTGCCTGGCTACTACTAATGCTGGTCTCACCACAGCTTCACTCTGTTGGGATACAATGCTCCTTTCCTTCTTCTCTCACCAGAAGCAAAATGTTAGCACCAATCCCAAGAAGAGAAGTAGGACACAGCCTGTTTAGTGATCCATAGTCTTGTCCCAGATGATGCAAGGGTATTTAGGCTTGTAGCCTTTCTCGGGTAGATGCCTCGAATAGCAAACAGACCAAACAGGTACATTAAGCACAGACACTCACTCTCCAACCAGAAAGAGTCAGGAATCAATGCACTTTGCTCCTTTTCTCACCAGAGTCAGAATATAAACACAGATTCCAAGATGTCACTTATAAAGCAGTTATTAAGCTTTCTGGTGATCAACAGTCTCCAGGAAATAATGTCCCTGTACTCCTTTTCTCACCAGGGCAAAACAGAAGCACTAATTTCAAGATGACTATTGAGAGGCAGAAAGTGGGCTCTCCAATAACTGGTGGTCTTGTACTAGAGGCTTAAAGGTAAGATGAAAAAAATGGTTTATCCTAAACACTGCAGTGTGCACTAAGCAGTTAGATATGAAAGTGGGTAACTTAAGTTTTAGCTGAAGAAAAAGTTAAGTTTTAGTGGAGAGCCACTATTTTTAAAAGTGCAAGATAGATTGAAAGGGGGTGGACACTTCTGTATTCTGGTACTATGGAATACAGTAGGATGGCTAATAAATTTAAATAGTTGAAGGGGAGTGATTTCACAAAATGAAAATCTTGTACTTACTCACACCAGCCAGTGAAAGGAGAGAGGGAACGAGATATATGGTCAAATTAACATAATGGGCAGGCAACTAGAAAGACAGTGGTGTTTAACAACACAACAGTAACAGGGTGGGACAGTGGGAAAATTCTGCCTGACTCACAAGAGACAGAGTTGTGGTCTCTTTTCAAGTTTTAATATGCAGTTAAAAGCAGAATGCAAGTAGAACACAGTGTGAAGAAAACAAAGTAATACAAAATGCAGGAAATAAAATGCAAACTAACCTTTCCCTCATAGCAAGCTGTGATAGAGTCTGGGTGACCCTTTCCAGTGAAGCTGTGCATTTCTACTACCAAAAGTTAGTGGACTGAAATACTATAATTATGATGCACTAAACTTCAAGTAAATTACATGCCTGTTGCTAGGCATGCATGTGTTTAGCTATTCCAATTATGTGTCTGCGAAACAGAAGCGATGTCCCAGACAACTGCCTTTTGCGTCATGGACAAGTTCCTTGTTCTACTATGTCAAGAGGCTGTGAACTACATAAGGCTCCACCAACATGGACTATATGGACAGGAAGTGATGGTGACTAGCTGCCTGGCCATTTGTGGCCATCTATGTCGTTTTGTGATGCAGATGAGGAAGTTTGTGTTTTAACTTAGCACCTTCACATTTTGTTGTGTTGCAGTGATGACTTTGCTGTCATTATACACTGTTTGTTCATTGATGCCTTATGATGCATCACTTTTATTATCTGAATCTGGATCTTACCAGTTTGGCCTCTAAGGGGTTTCAGCTGCTCTTTTGCTGCCTGAGGACTACCTAGATCAGCTTGACTTTTATGTCTGCTGCTTCTGACATTTTCTTATATTGCATGCTTCTACCTCATGATTTATCTAATGTTTTATTGAAAATCTAGTATTTTATGGATTCAAAGTGCTAAGATGTTGTCAGGTATTTTTTAATCATTTGCATCATTGATCTTGACTGCCAAAGGTCCTTGCCTAGGTGGAGCTTCACTTCAACTCCATTTTTCATTGTGTTATTTTCTATAGATTTTGCTGCAAGTTATCATGTGAGTTAGGTCTTTTTAAATGTTATCAGCTTTTCTTCATACTCTGACTCTTCTGCAGTGATTTGTGTCTACCCTTTTGAGCCATGAAAGACGTGACGCTCCTTGACTTCCTACTCCTTCCCAGAACAAATGGTTCCTCAAATGCCTAGTTACAGGATATAAGCATTCATCACCAATCAATAAGACACACTGACATGATATATTGATATCTGAGTATATCCCCCAGCTCTGCAACAAACTTGCACTATATTTCAAAAAAGTAGCACCCTTATCACCTCCAAGGTAGATTCAGATGACTGAATTGTTAGCCTCAAATTCTCCCCAGTCTGCCTTGTGTTGCATTCCTCAAGGCTGGAAGGAGGTTTGAATACATTTTTTCAACAAGGCTTGTAGTGGTCTATAGACTAATTGCTTAATGCTTGCCTATGAACCTATGGACTTGTTGTACTATTGGACTGACTATTCAGTTTTGCTGGTATCCAGTTGCTGCAACAGTATTCAAGTGTTAGTCTAGGAGTATTGCTGAATGACCAGCTGCATTTTGCAGCACTCATTACCTCAATGGATCTTGGAAGATCTATAAGATATGCATAATTATTAAATGGCCATTCTACATTCTGTTTGTTAAATTCTGTATAGATACCTGAACTGCAGTCTTGTATCAATGGCTGCATTTTGTTTTACTATTTGCTTTGGTGGGTCTTGGCTTTTGTCCAGATCCTGAAGATAAGTATACTTATGTAATTATATCCAGTAGTTATATTGCAGGTTATTTTTATGCTGTGGTCCCATCAGGGCACTGAAGTTTAATTATCCATGTTATTCATAATTTGAATTTGGGCATAACTTGGACATGCAAGATCTTTTTCTTAGATTACTGTTTGGTCTAGAAACTAATTTTTAATATTCCCCAGGACTTTTTTTTTGGATTTTACATTTTCAACTTAATAGGTGATACATTTCTTTATTACTAGAAGGTCATATATATGATACTTCACTGCTTTTGGTCTCTTACACTTGATATTGGCACATTTTTACTTTGTCACATGTGTTATTATTTTGAATAGCCATAGGAGCAGGCACCAGAGGCAAATTGACATGGTTGTTCCTATGATTTTGGGCCTACTGTTCATTTAGGTGTCCAACCACCATTCTCGAGTGAAATACTGCACTTCATAAGTTCCACTGTTATATAATGTACTCAGAAAGTCAGATATTTGCTCCAGCAAGGCTTGAGGATCTCAACACTTGTAGTCCCTCTGCAGATTTTTATTAAAAAGGTCTAGCCACTATAGACCTATATAATATATAATCTATACCTATATTGGTATCTATAAGCCTGTTATTAGCTCAGACTTTAAAAATTATGTTGATTTCACTTTCAGCACAGTGACCTGGTTAGATAACAGATGTACTCCATATCAGGTGGTAGATTTTTCCGTAGGCTATCTGTGGTGCAGGGCTTGAGTCCATGCAAGATTGAAGGTGGGGATGTGATTTGTTGTCACTCTCTTCTGAGACCGACAAAGGTTAATTTTAAGACTACAAGCATTTTTGAATCCATCATGGATGATGGAGCATGCGATAGATTCCTTTTCATTTATCATCCAACCAGTGCTTATTTGAGAATGAGTCATCAGGAGTGTATAGACTTACTGTTGACAAACTGCTTACTTTTGAATGCCATAGGTTCACAAGTTCATAGTAAGTTACTCCACAATCAGAATGAAGAGCGTAGCAAGTCTTGATAAAACTCATACTCAAAAATTCTCTCAGGTCACAAGGATGGTAAGAAAAAGTAGACTGGGGTGAATTTGAGACTGCCATCTCACTGTCTAGGGTTACCATGAAAGTGGCAAGGGTGCTAATCTGCTTGACATGTAGTAGAAGTTTATTTTAAAGGTGTGAAATATAGTGGGATATGAATTATTCATGCCAATATGTCTTATTTAACTGCAGAAGATTTACTTCCTTCAACTGGGCATTTGAGGCGCCATTTCTTCTGCAAAGGAGTAGGAATCAAAAAGTTGTATCTTCCATTCCTCAAAAGGCTATACATAGAGACCTTCAGAGGGGATCATAAAAAATATGTACAGAACAAAGGCTGCTAGTCAGTCCTGATAACTAAGAGTCAAGATATAGCCTTCGATAAATACATATTAAAGGGTACATTAAATTCAATAATGTGTCTGATAAAATATGAGTAAAGGGAAATTTAAACTTTGTCTGGATCTAGTGAAGATACCTTTGGAAATGAGATAAGCCTTATAGAAGGGTTTCCAAACTACTGTGGAGAAATGATGATCAAACAATGAGGAATTATCAAGAAGAGTGGATGAGTGAAGGAATGTGTCACTTACATGGCATGCGAACATGTTTTGTTTACCATTATGCATTATAATAAATTTTTTCACATTTAATTTTAGACCATTGTCTTTGCACTAATTGATAACATGGTCTAAATCATGTTGAAGCAATTGTGAATCAGTGGAATATTGTGTAACAATATCAAGTTTGCAGTTTCTGCAAATATAGACCACCATAGGCCAGAAGAGTTGGTCTGAAAGTCTGAGAAATAGATCACGAATAGCTTTTTTGCTTTCAGAAGTGACATGTGTAACTACAACCACATGTCCTGCCAGACAACCCATTAGCTATCCATTGCACAGCATAAGGATTTATAGTCAGATTTACAGTCTGCCAATAATGTCTATATGGGGAGTAGAGTCAATAGTTTTAGTCATGTCCAAATAGTCTGTATGTGCTGCATGACCACTATTTCTTTGTTTACTTTTCAAAGAAATTAATGGTATTAAAGAGGCATGACCTTCTACTGAGAAAGCGGAATTTATGAGGATCCAGGATTAAGAGATTTTCAATGTCTAGATGAGTAAATTCTGAGATAGTAACTTCAATAGCTTTATATATTACGAAACCTGATGTACTGAAGGTGAGTCACTGCTCGTACGACAAGGATGTATAAATATTTTATTCGAACACAGTCACGACATCAATTCCTGGTTAAGCGCTTTCAACTGTATCACAGTCTTCATCTCATCTGCTAATTCCACCTAAAACGCGGCTTTTCAGTGCTTCTGAGGATCCCTAGCGATATCTGCATTGCTTACTGTACTTATTTCCTTGTTTCACTTGAAAGAAAGTTACTGTTTGTCGTTTCTGCATTTAAGTTACCTGTAACACATTGCATTTAAGTTATCTGGCACTTGCCCACTAAAGCAATTATATAAGTCAGCACTAAAAAATTAAAAGCACTACACCCTCACAAACTCCCCTTGAGTACCTTTTTCCCCATTAGCCCTTTATTTTTCAATTATAAAGGAATTCCCAATACTATTCTAGCATGTCCAAAGGTCAGTTGTCAATCTCCTCTCCAGTCCAGCTGGTGAATCTGGGAATCTTGAGGCAATGTTACAACTGCCTCATGTACACAGACAACCCTCTCCTCCTCCCAACAAATTTCAACACTTGTGAGAGATGCAAACATATAGCCATACTGGAGGCTAAGTTCTCTCAACTCAGTACTGGCGTAACCAGTCAGGAGGAGAAGGAAACCACACTCACTACAATTCCAGTCTCACATAGACCTACCACGACAGCAAACCAAACACATAAACACACAAAAACATACTCGGAAGCTATAAATAAAAATCTGCCTAAGCAGCAGAAACCTCCAAAGCAGACACCCAAGCAACCGCTACCCCAAAACAAAACACGTACAACACATAGCTCACAAAGCCAGTGTGCCAAACACCTGATACACTTGTAATAGATGACTCTATCGTCAGGCACACTGACTTCCCGCTCACCAGGCTGAACAAGGAGAAGGTCACGGTGAGCTGCCTGTTGGGCGCTAGGATCCGCCACATAACACAAGCACTCAGGTCACTCCAAGGCAAGTACAAATATGACTCAGTCATTGTCCATGCTGGTGTGAATGACCTGAGACATACCTCCCTGGACTACATGAAAAGAGACATAGAGGAGCTCTCTGAGCATGTAGCCCAGGCCGGTATGACCCTCACCTTGAGTAGCATCTTACCCTCACCAAGAATGATGCCACAGTATGAAGACAAGATGATCAATTTCAACAATTGGCTTAAGTATTGGTGTCATTCAAAGGGGATCCAATGCCTGTCAGCCTGGGATGACATGCTCAACAAGCCACGATGCTTCGCTAGGGACGGCTTGCACCTGTCACCCCTGGGCTTTCGGATATTGGCCAAGGCTCTTGCTACTCCCATAGTGCCTTTTTTAGGCAATGCTCAAAAGACAAACCCACCTCCATAGGTATCACAAGGGATAAGAAACTAAGAGTAATGCTACTCAATGCCAGAAGTCTAAACCTCAAGATGCACGCACTTGAAACTCTCCTTAGCATGGAGAACATCGATACCTGTGCAGTAACAGAAACCTGGTTCAAGCCTCCCGAGAGCACCCCAGCACTACCAAGTTATACCTCATACCATGCTTTTCGGCCCCAAAACTTGGACCGAACCACAAAAGGAGGGGGAGTATCAATATTCGTCAAAGATACCCACACCTCCAGGTTGGTGGCACAGCACGAAGCATCAGAGACTATCCATGTGCAACTAACAGTGGGTAAAACTGCCTTCCAGTTTATAGCCTGCTACAGACCACCCTCCCAAACCCAGGAACTCCACTCGGCCTTCCTGAGAACACTGGAAAATATGAAGGTCTTTCCAAACACCATTATATTGGACGACTTCAACTACCCAAACATAGACTGGGAGCATTACTCCAGCTCCAACACCCTAGCCCAAAGGTTCCTAGACATTATAAACTCAAATGCTATGGAAGAACTTGTTACCACTCCCACAAGAGGGGAAAACATACTGGACCTGATCATCACCAACATGGGGACTCTATGCTCCAGACCAGAAGTGTATCCCTCATTGGTAAGATCAGACCATAAACTAATCTCACTGGATATTCACATCCCGACTCCGCCCCCTGCCCTGAAAACCACAGTGAAAAACTTCTCTAATGCAAATTTCACACTCCTCAAAACCAAGGTGGAATCCTTCAAAGCCCCCGGACCTGTGGCAAATACGGCCCAGAACGCAGAATCCTTTATAAACGCATTGTATTAACACTTTCAGGAATGCATGGATCGTGCAATCCCAAATAAAACCAAGTCCCAATCCTCCAAAGGCAGACGTCCTGTCTGGTGGACCCCAGCCATAAACAAACTATACAATAGAAGGAGGAAGCTACTACATGAGAGAGCAAAATCCCAAAAAGGGAAGGCATCTCTGATCAGTATTAGCAAAAAATTACGGGCACTCATAAAATCGTCTAAGGCCAGCTTTGAGAGAAAAATTGCACAGGATACTAAGGATAATCACAATGCTTTCTTTAGTTATGTTAGGATCCTGGGTGGGAATTCCCAGATATGCTCAGAATTAGTCCAAAATGACAAAAAATACATCGAACTCACAGACATTGCCAACATCCTAGCTGACAGGTTCAGAGCAAACTTCTCCCCCCATCCCCACCAAAAGGGCAAATATCTATCCCAGCAGAGTGCTGCCTCCCTGACATCTCAGATGCTCAGGTAAGAGCTGCCCTCTCCAAAGCAAAAAACACAGCATCAATGGGACCAGACGGTGTCCTGGGCTGCGTCCTACATGAACTCCAAGAAGAGCTAAACCCAAACATAAAACTACTGTTCAATCTCAGCCTTACTACAGGATATGTACCCAAAGAGTGGCATACAGCAACAGTGGTCCCTCTCCACAAAGGTGGTGCCTCAATGGATCCTGGAAACTATCACCCCATAAGCCTGACTAGCTTGGTCTGCAAAGCTATGGAAAGGATCATCATGGACCTCATAAATAAAGATATTGGGGATCTACAAACACTGGATCCTACCCAGTTTGGCTTTGTTAAGGGCAGATCCTGCCTCTTAAACCTGGTTGATTTCTTTGAAACAGTCACTAAGACCATTGACGAGGGGAAGGTGGTCCACACAGCCTACCTGGACCTCGCAAAAGCCTTCGATACAATACCCCACTTGGGCATTATAGATAAGCTCACCAGCTTAAATATAACCCCCTATGTCACTAGATGGGTTGCAAACTGGCTCAAGGACAGAACCCACATGGTTAGAATTGCTGGAGCCATGTTAGACTCCAAACCAGTTACAAGTGGCGTCCCACAAGGCTCAGTCCTGGGACCTCTCTTGTTCGGTATATATTTCTCGGAGGTACAGGCCAACATGGAAGGACTGTGGCTGACCAAGTTTGCAGATGACTGCAAACTGGGTGCCATAACTGACACTCCAGCCGACACAAGCATCCTCCAAAAGGGCCTCATAGAAACAGATAACTGGTGCCAGAGCCATGGCCTCAAGCTAAATGCCAAAAAGTGTATAGTCATCCCCTTTGGCAAAAACAAAGTGCCCACAAATTACCACATAGGTGGTAATCCATTAAGTACAGAAGAAGTAATTAGAGACCTGGGGACCCAAGTTGATAGCAATCTCTCATTTGACAACCACGTGGCCAAAGTGGTTAGAAAAACATTTTATATAGCCCACCTAATCATGAAGGGTTTCACATCTAGATCAGGGGAGGTCATCGTGCCTCTTTACTCATCCCTCATCAGGCCCATAATTGAGTACAATGCCCCTTTTGGGATGTACCTTACCAGACACCTGCAGCAACTGGAAAGACCCCAAAAGTACCTCACCAAGAGGATTAAAGGGCTCAAACAGATGCCATATGCTGCCCGGTTAAAGAAACTCCAGCTCTACTCAGTGGCATACCGCCTGCTCAGAGGTGATCTGTGCCTGATGTATAAAGCCATGTCCAACCCAGAATGAATGGACATGCTGCACCTCAGAAAATCCAAATCCCATCGAGCTACTCGCTCGAGAGACTTGAACCTCAGCACTGAAATAAATAGGACATGCTGGAGGGACAGATTCATAACTCAGAGGCTCCCTTCACTCTGGAATAAAATCCCAGTCCAGGTTAGTCCCTCATTGACTCTTTTCACGAGGAATCTTGATGAGTGGATGGGAGATCAAAGGTTTACCCCGGGTATCACTTCTGTGTCACTGTTAGACAGAGGCACTGTATACTAACCTCAAAAAAGGGCATAGCAAAATTATTTTAAAATGGGTGGCGAAAGCTAAACACACTCTAGCTAGGCTTATAAATGCCCTAGGGCAGATAGCTTAGTATGAACCTATGAACCTATGAACATTTGGGCTGAACCAGTGTAATATTTGGGTTGCTGAGTCCATGGCTCTCACACAGGATTTAACTTTACTCAAGGTTGTTACCTCTTCTACCCATTGCTTTGGACATACACTGGACTTGATATATTAAACTGGGATCTCCCTTTGGTTCAATAGTGTAACTAGTCTCATGGCCACCTTTTTTTTCTCATTGCATGTTTCCCCAACAGTTCCCCATGATCCTATGTGAGTCAAATGCAAGAACTGACAGAATAGTTTAAGATCAGTTTACCCCTTTGACCACACCTTATCATGCTAGTGAAAATGGCCCTAATAAATGACTGCAGGTTGTAATATGGCTGAATGTTCCTTGCTGTTTTTACCTGCTCAGATTAATGTATGCTCTACTATGTGATCTGTAGCTTGATACTGAATTTCATGTTCTGAGGAGTCAAGGGTGAAGAACCAAGCAAAAATAGAGATGCACAGACTGCTTTAATATCAAACTTAGACTGGATAAACATAACACAATTTATCAAGTGGCGACCTCCTGCAATAAGGTAGTATTCATGCCAAGGGATATGTTCTCTACTTAGATCAGCTCTCAGCAATCTTTTAGGTAATCTGATTTGTCATTCCACATGTCAAGCAATTTCCTCTAAAAATGCAAGCTAGATAATTGTCTTGTTTTTTTCTCAAATAACTACAATCTGTTCTGCATTGTCCACCCTGATGAGCTGAAAAGTGTATGCATTACATATGTGTGATTACCAGCTTGAATTTGGTGTGAGTTTCATGTAATAAAATATGTAGAACTGGTTTCCCTGATATCAACATGAAAGCTGCCTGTTACCTGCAGCCTAGATCCTTGCCCAGCCAGGCTAGTTTTCATCTATCTCAGTGTGCTTGGACCAGTGATTTACCAAATTCTCAGTGCTTCTTTAAGTGCATGAGTTTCATCATCTGAAATAAAGGGGGATCTGACTGCAAATTTCTGAAGAAGCATTATTTAGATCCTGATGACCTGGATAATTATCACAGCACCTCTATCACCTCATTTATTTATAAAGATATTGAGATAACTGTTTGCTCACAACTTTTTATTTAACATTTGTTAACTGGGAAAGCCTGACTTGGAACAAAGCCAATTTTCAGCACATACCCGGATAGAAATGCTCCAGATGCATGTCTTTGAATGTGGGAGGAAACCAGAGCATCCAGAAGAAACCCACACAAATGCAGGGAGGACATGCAGACTCCACACAGAAGGCATTCCAGCCGAGAATTGAACCCGAGAACCTCTTGCTGTGAGACAACAATGCTACTGCTGCACCACCATGTTATCCTTGAATCTATACTCATAGTAATAGGTTCAAAAACTTATACTAGTCTAAGGACCACCAGGGTCTTTACAAGCCTAGCCATGCAACCATACCCTGTTTGGTCCACAAGTTTCTTGGACACCTATATGGTCGGGTATGTTAGTAAAGAGGTAGCTAAAGGTTATGCGAGAATATGGGAATTAATTACTTACTGTTGACCTCTGTCTTCAGAGACATGGGTGCCAGATCAGGAGTGAATCTGTTATTTCCCATCCAATGAACAATATTTTCAATAGGCTCAGGGATGAACTTTGCCTCACATAGATGGGACAGCTTATTCCACAGTGCAGGGATCTGTTGAGACACATATCAGTCTCTCCAGCACATTCTTTTTATTTTGCAGACAAAGTTCAAGTCCTTGGATATAGCGTTTCTGGTATGGTTTGTTTTGTGGATATGCAAGAGATCCATCAGAGCTGGATCTCAGGACACCTTATATGCTAGGCATAGATCATCTCTCAGCAACCTTAGGAGACTGAGTACAGAGATAGGGCTTTAAGATGATATGTGTAGGACAAGGTATGATGAGGAACCTTTGAGGGTGTTCCAACTGTTGTGAGTGCCTGGTTAGGTATATGCAAAAGGGGGCATTGTACTCAATTATGGGTAGGATAACGGCTGAGTAGAGCGGTATTATAACTTCAGTGGACCTTGATGCTATACCCTTGCTAATGAGTTGGATGACATAAAGTGCTTTTTTACTACCTTGGCTATGTGTTGGTTGAAGGCCAGATTACGGCCTATCTATGTTCTCAGATTGCTAACTATCAGGTCAACACTTAAAGGTGTTTTATTAATGGAGTAATTAGCTTGGGCGGACAGTTTCTCAAAGGGCACTATAATGCATTTTTTTGCATTGAGTTTTAATCCATGGCTTTAACACCAGTCATTTGTTTGTTTGTATTAGACCCACTTGTAGGATGTTGCTGTCATGGGGGAATCTATGACAGCTCCCAAGTTTACTGTCATCTGTGAACTTTGTGAGCCAAAAGCCTTTGATATTAGCTTTCACTTCCAAAAAGTAGATGTCAAACAGTATCAGGCCCAACACAGAGCCTTGGGGTACTCTGCTGGTGACCAGTCTCCAGGTGGAAGTTGTCTCACCAATCCTGGCTTCTTGGGTCCTATCTGTGAGCCAGCCAGATATCCAATGAATTACGTAGGGATTTATGCCTAGTTCTGAGAATTTGTCAACAATACCTAAGTGGTATTGTATCCAACACCTTGGGGAGGTCAAGGTAGGTAGTATGTACTGTTGTCCCCTCATCCATTGCCTTAGTGACCCTCTCTGAGAAGTCTACTAGATTGAGCAGGTAAGACCTTCCCTTAACAAAGCCAAACCAGGATGTGACCAGTGTCTGTACTTTTACAATGTCCTTGTTGATCAGATCTATGATAATCTGTTCCATGGCTTTGCATATCACACTTGTCAGACTAATGGGTCTCTAGTTCCTGGGGTCAACTGATGGTCCACCTTTATGTAGAGGGATGGCTGCTGTGACCTTCCATTCACATAGCACGCAACCTGTGTTGTAGCTATAGTTAAAGAATGCCTCAAGTGTTCCTGCTAGGTCTTGTTTTTGACCTGTTCCCTGTTGATAGGTGAGGGTATATGCTAGAAGTGATTTCACAGGTGGTGTGGGGGGGGGGTGGGAGTAAAGTTAGGGGTAAATTTATCAGCCAGTAGATTCATTATGTCACCCTGGTCAGTGAAGGCTGTGCCATTTATTACCAGTTCTGCACACTGCTGAGTGTTACCTTTAAGGTTTCTGCATACACAAAGAAGGGCTTGGGATTATCCTTAGCCTGGGAGGCTATCCTGACCTTATAAATGGCCTTGTTGGACTTAATTAGATCTCTTAGTTTCTTGTTTAATTTAATCAGAAATTTCTTTTCTCTGTGTGAGTTGTTCTTTCTGGTTTTGGACATGACTTTTCTTCTTTTGTGCTATACCCTGTTACATTAAGGATTCTGCAAGTGGAGTTTGTTTTCGGTGTTAGATCTGGGCTTTACTTTTTTGTACAGGGAATACCTGTACCTCAAAGAATATCATGTTCATGATACATTCTAGTCAAGAATCTACACAACAAATGTACTGACATGACCCTTAGTCATGTCTTGTATAGCCTCTTAATGGTGAGGAATCAGTTGCATTATTCTGTTTGGGACTTCCTCGAGCTGTCTTCTGCACATGACATGGTAGAGCTTAATATCCTTCTATCAAAGCAGCCTGTGCATCTCCATTTATATGACAAAGGTGAATCTACTGGGGAGCTGTGGGTAATGTCCTCAAATGATTTGCTTGGTATGTTATGGGAAATAGAAACAGGTTGTCTGGAGGATAAAGTCATCATTTGTTTATCCTGTTACATCTGGAGTTCTTTGGTGTGCTATATTTGGCCATTTATTTTTCTCTGAGTAACTTTTTCCATAGTTGAACTCATCAGATAGAGAGAGAGAGAGAGAGAGAGATGTATTCATTATCATTGCAACACTTCCGCTATTGAGCTTTATAGGATATGTTGTGTGATATGGACTCATTAAGTGAGTATGTTGATTGCACCCAGAATTAGATGACTGTCAATCTCCTTTCATGTAACATGGCTGATATTGTTGCCATGGCAGTCCATGCCACTGTGACAGAATAAAAAAATAGAAAAAGGAATATCAGAAACCATTAGTTTATTGAGCACATTCATCAATACATGACTTAAATTCATCAGAAAAAAATACAAGTGAGGGTTCACAATTTAATTACAAAAGGTAACCTTATCATAAGATAAAATGGACCAAACATTTTTAAACTAAAACTACATCAGTTATTAAACCATTTAAAAAGATATATATATATATATATATATATATATATATATATATATAAAAACTAAAATTAACCGCACTCAAAAAAATTGAACGAAGAGAAGAAATTTTAACTAAGAAATGAACTTTGTGACAATAAAAGCATTCAATAAAATAGTAAATAACACCAACAACTCTTGTAGAACTTTAGCGCTTTCATCTTATTTATTATCAAGACTTCTTCAGAAAGACATGTTTCATAAGTATGAGCGACCATTTTCACTTCCTTTATATACATTAGTTCTAGCAGGCCATTTAAATTAACAACAGTTCCTTTCCAATAGTAAAGTGTGAACAAGCAGGGTGCTTTGTGCATTTTCATTAACATTACAATCGCAGTTACATAAGGTAAATTAGTCAGACAGTAATAGCGTTGTGGTGCCGTTTGCATACTAAAAGGGATTGTGTGCAAAAAAGGGGATTATCTGCAAAAAGGGATCATGTGCAAAAAAGGGACTGTGTGCAAAAAGGGATTGTGTGCAAAAAAAAAAAAAAATTTATGGGGGAACCGGGAAGGATGACAGTCATGCTGTGATGATTCTAATATAAACACATAACTTATGAGTCTTTGCCTCCAAAGGTAAGTAAAGAAGGGAACGGAGGAAGGTGGAGGAGTCAGGTAGAGAATCCTACTATGCTTTGGTATCGGTGTGTGTGTAGAGAAATGTGTGGGTATGCCACCTGATGGGGGAGTGGGAGGAATGTGGTGTGGACTTGAGGGGGGGCTGTTAGGGCACTGCCCATGACAAGGAGCCTATGAATAACAGTGTCCCCCAGAGGACTGTCAGTGCAGATGGTACCACCCGTGGGCTGGTTTGGATGGTATCACCTCTTGAATGGTTTCGTGAAAATGTGAGACCGGGGGGTATAGTTGGTGGGGTCAGCGGGGGCTAGCCTGGTGATTGGGAGCATGTGTGTAGGGGGTATGGGGGAGTCAAAAGTCAGAGAGAGAGTGGGAGCATGTGTGTAGGGGGTATGGGGAAATCAAAAGTCAGAGAGAGAGAGAGAGGAAACACATTATATTCACTTGCACAGTTGTAAATCCATAAACACATTAAATCTACTTGCACAATTCTTCAAACCCTCTTGCACAGTTCTTCAAACCCTATCACATTTCAATCTCTATACCATTTAAGTGCACATTTAATGTTCAGTGTCTCTTTGAGACCTGGATAGACATCAGCTCTCAGTTCTATCTGCCATTTTAATTCCCGGACTTGCAGGAATGTGTCCATGTCCCCTACAAATTCTGTTATTTTTTCCAGCACTGTGAATTTGAATCCTGTGAAGTTTGGGCAAATAGTACTGTGTTTAGCCAAGGCATTCAAACTGTCCTGTTTGTGTATTGCTGCAGTGTGTTCTTTAATATGGCTACTCAGCTTCCTGTTCATTTTGCCGATATAGAAATTCCCACAGTGTTCGCAGAAAGCACAGTAGACTACATTTTTTGTGTTGCAGTCATAGTGGTCATGTAGACTGACAGTTCTGTTGCAGTGCGGGAAGGTGACGCTGTTGTTTTTTTCGTATGTGTACACAGGCAACACACTTGCCGCAGTCAGACATTCCAGGTTCTGTCGATACTTCGCTCGCATGACTGTCATCCTTCCCGGTTCCCCCATAAATTTTTTTTTTTTTTTTTGCACACAGTCCCTTTTTGCACACAATCCCTTTTTGCACACAATCCCTTTTAGTATGCACACGGCACCACAAGGCTATTACTGTCTGACCAATTTACCTTATGTAACTGCGATTGTAATGTTAATGAAAATGCACACAGCACCCTGCTTGTTCACACTTTACTATTGGAAAGGAACTGTTGTTAATTTAAATGGCATGCTAGAACTAATGTATATAAAGGAAGTGAAAATGGTTGCTTATACTTATGAAACATGTCTTTCTGAAGAAGTCTTGATAATAAATAAGACAAAAGCGCTAAAGTTCTACAAGAGTTGTTGGTGTTATTTACTATTTTATTGCATGCTTTTATTGTCACGAAGTTCATTTCTTAGTATATATCTATCTATCTATCTATATATATATATATATATATATATATATATATATATATATATATATATACACATACACACACATATATCTATATCTATATCTACATCTATATATATATATATATATATATATATATATATATATATATATATATATATATATATATATATATATATATCTATATAGAGAGAGCGGGAGAGAATTGTAGAGATATATAGATATAATATATAGCATATTTGTATACAAACATTTCAACACACTTGGAATGGAAACATTGTCATTTAATCCTGGTGAAACATCAAACATAAAATATGTTGGGCAAAAAAATTCTCAATATAAAACATAATTTCCCCAGTATACTCCCGTGTTCATTTCACCCTTTTCAAAAAACAAAACAAAAACTTATTATAATCATAGAAATTAAAACTATGTAATCATCATTATGACTATCACTTTAATAGTATAAGAATGCTGATAAAGTAATTTCCTTTAGGTCTTAGAGTATTTAGCAATGTAGAAAACAGGACATGATAGGTAAATTGCCAAATAAACTATGCCCCATGTATTACAATTATAATGATAGTCCGTATACAAAATGTGACCTGAATGTTGTAACATACAACTATTACCATAATGAATGAATTTACATTGCTTGCATGAATTACATTTAAACATGCTTTTCTAACTATATGATAAATGTCCTTTCTAACCAAGTCTTAGTATTACAATTATTCCTATAAATAAATTTAGCTTGAGCCCCACAATTCTTAAACTTAAGGCCTAAGCCCTTTAGAAATGCCAATGTTTATTCCAAAACAGATTTAATCAAATTGCTATGAATAGAAAAATTATACTATTAGTATACTTTATGGTCACAATGGGCTTCTTAAAATATTAGAAAAAGAACTATTTCTTCTTATTTAACTTCATTAATTGCATTATTACCAAACTGCATGGGATAAGCCCTATTCTGAAACAGATGCCTAAAAATCTCAGTATATTTAATAAAATCAGTATCTTGAGACGTCAGTCCTAATAATCGGACTAACTATCCCTTAATAGTATTTTTCCTCATATAGGGTAGTGGTTACTAGAATAGTGACCATAACAATTTGTAAATGTTGGCTTCTTCTAGATAACCGATTCAGATCTTTGCAGCTCAAGATTCTTAACTCAAGTTAAGTCAAAAAAATTCAGTGTTGTGGCTAACCATATGTGTGTAAAAGAAAGAAAGTCAGTAGTGGAATAAAGAATTTCTTAAGTAAGATTTCATCACTCTTCCAGATGATAAAAACTTCATCAAAATGTCTTAATCGGTTATATTCTGACAACTCACTTAAGAAGTTGTGACATTGTCAGAATTAGTTATTGAATATAATGTCCCTACAAACTATTTTATTTATCATAAACAGTTATATTCTAGCAATTATTCTAGCAATAATGTTACTTTGATTTACAATTGTTTAGATGGATTATAGACTCACCATAAGAATCTTTTCTGGTTTTCCCCTTATAAAATTGGACTATATACACTAATGCAGAAACTAGTATAATTATATTTTAACATGGCAAATGAGTATAAGCTAAGTCTACCCAGATGCAACTGTAAAGCAAATTCTACTGGTTTTGCAAGCTCCTAATAAAGTGACATTCTTGCCAAGATGGAAATGATTTGCCTGAAAGTGTCTCCTCATATTGTTCTTTATACCTGATATAATATCCAAATGCCTTCTTGTCTATAATTTGCTGTGCTGGCTCTGTAAATCAAATAGGTCTACTGCTAATTGGAAACATATATTTTGGGACTGCTCTCAACTGCAGCAAGTGTGGTCATAATTCTGGAAATTAACTAATTTTGATAAATACATATTTAATGACATACTCAAACAATGTGACTAGGACCCATCAAATATCTGCCTCTAGAATAAGCTGTCTGTCACTTCAATAACTCATTTTCAACCATATTAAACCCACAAGACCCACAAAGACATAAAAGAGTAAAACTAAATTCTGCCCCATGGCTAATCCACCAAACTAAATGACAACTGAGAAACAGAGACAAAGCCTTGAAACAATGGTACAAAACTAGGACACAATTATACATAGATAGAAATTGGTGCCTAAGGAACTGCACATAGTTCATTATGATACAAAACAGCTACATCTACACAAACCAGATCATACATACAAAAACTCCAAAAAGTTTTTGGCACAATTTAAACAACCTCCTAAAATCAGGCAGAACACCACTCCAAATTCTTTCCCATCTGAAACCAGCCGAGACATTGTAGACATATTCAACAAACACTTTATATTTAGCACTCTACTTAAGTCAAACAATAGCAACCTATACCCATTCCCGCAACCCCCCCCCGACCATAGCTTCACAGCTCAACTCAAAATAACAACCATCCAGACAAATTGCCTCAAAAGATACATTAAAAAACTGAAACCCACCACACTAAATCCTGACAATATGCCATCTGAATACCTCAGTGTAGCCACTGACACAAATTAGCTACCTTATAACTATCCTAATTAATAGATTCATTACAGAAAACTACATCCCAGTCCTATGGAAAACTTCCTCCATAAGTCAATTGCACAAAGGTGGCACATTCACCAAACTGTCAAACTATCACCCTATAGCATTCCTTCCTCCCCTCTCCAAGGTAATTGAAAAATGCATGCATCAGGCAAAGCTTTATGCTTGATAACCAATTACTTTCTCCTACTTCACATGGCTTTCCACCTCACAACAACACCAAAACTGACCTGCTAGATTTCCTAGATGCCCTTAATCAAAATAAAAACTCAGGTAATTTTGTTTCTACCTTTTTGGTGGACTTGTTAAAAGCCTTCAAAATAGAAGCACATCAACTTCTCCTGCAAAGATTAAATTTTATAGGCCTTGCAACTCCTTCAGCTAGCTGGTTCACCAGCTACCTAACCAATGGTACCCACTCTGTAAAATGGAATGACTCCTACTCCATCTTCCTTCCAGTCACTACACGGGCCCCCAAAGGCTCCATACTTGGGCCAATCATTTTCAATATCTTTGTCAATGACATGCACAACAAATCAAAACTCACCACCATAATACAATATTCTGATGACTCAGCTTTAATGTGGTCACTCCCACATCTTCCCACCTTAAAAACCATCACACAGGAAACTTTCACCTCTACAGAAAAATGACAAAATATACCTCATTTGCTCTTAAATCATAACAGAATTAAAATTACACTGACTTTAATATTATCTCCTTAAACAATTTAAAAAGTTGAAAATGTGACCAACATAAAATTACTAGGAGTTATCAATGATAACAAGTTAGAATTTGATCTGGACATTGACATTGCGGTCAAAAAACACACTGCAAACCAGAGTCTACTTACAGACCAACACACCAGCTAAGTGATCTTAGTAAAAAAATTAGCTACCGTCTTCCTTCTCCTTCCTACACATCTATATGCCGCAGCAGTATTCACGAATCGCAACTCTTTAACCAAACACAAACAAGAAAGCACCTACAACAAAATTACAAAATTGCCTGCAGCCTCTCAAACCGCTCCCATCACTGCATAATACTCAATATCCTCATCTTGTTTGAACTTCCTCAACACATAACCCTCTCCTAGCCACTCACAGCACACTAAGTACTTCACTATCCACTTAAAACACTCCCATTGTCATGTTTCATCCAATGGCATATACCAAATAGAACCCTAACATCCTCAGAACTGACTTTTGTTAATAATACCAATAATTATCATGGTGAGTCACTATTCTCTGTTGCCATCTCCAAGGTATGGAACAAATTTCACAAACCAAATCAGGCTTTTAAATAACCTGCAACAATTCAAACCTGCCCGAAAATATCACCTGGCAACCAATAAACTATGTAACTGTACCACATTTACAGCTTGAAGTATGCAATCCTTACTATGTTCTCTTTGGATAGTACAAAAGTATATTAATATAACATTTTTCATTGTACTCAGAATATTTTGAAAACATATATTTCCTTAATCTGTTATGCTTTGTAAATAATGTTTGTTGCATGATTGCTTTGAAATACTTTGTAAGTAAAGTCTGTTGACTGTTTTATTTTAAATTGTCAAAAATGCATTTCAATCATTGTTTTGGGGCTTTTCTCTCTGGGCCTCCATTGTAAATTGGCATTTCAATACTTGACAGACTTTCCTGATAAGCAAAAGCAAATAAATAAATAAATAAATAAATACATACATAGATACATACATACAGACAGACAGACAGACATACAGACATACATATACACATACATACAGACATACATACATAAAAAATTGTGGCAGATCTATAGCACAACAGAAGAAGAGAGAAGACATATAGTAGTATGTGGGACTTTGCTTTAGTCTAAGACCCCACCAGTGGTTTTATCTGTATTTTTACTAGCAACTAGAAATGTATTACCCAACACTAGAAAATACCTTTATCTTCCATAAATAGCTGAATGCTGGCAAATTTTGCATGAAATATATTTGGCTGAACTCATAATAACTAGATGGAGGAGGAAGGAGATTATTTTTCTGGAAAAATCAGTACAATAGAGTAAAGTAAATAAACTGTTGAAAAAAAGAAAAAGCCTGGTGTCCACTAAGCAGAAAGGCAACCGAATACTGAAACTTTAACGCAGTTTATTTTAACAACAAAAAAGCATTTTCGCTGCTGTCAATACAGGAGCTTCTTCAGAATAGTATGAAAGTACACCAACTTTCAATTTGAACAAACCCAGTAGTGACGTGATAGAATGTCACTTCCTGGGATCACACTCAAATTTCAACATAACCAAAATCAACCATTAATAACTTTATACACTTTAAAACTTTTTTTTAAAAAACTTATTAAGACATGTTTAAAAATCATTCATGTTATGATAAACCAAACAATTCATAATAGTAAGAAACTCCCACTAAAATTGGGAAAATATATATCACTGAGAAAGTAGACAAGCCTATATAAGGCTCAGGCTGACTCCTTATAAAATCAGTGTATTATGTATAGCCAAAATCCTTGTAGCTATGGTGAGTGTTATGTTAGTTATGTATAGAAATGTATGAGATTAAACTATAGGAAAACATTTCTATAAAGGAGAAGGGGCAATCCACAAGGGCCACCCAAAAGCAAAAGTGAGTCAGGCAGATGTCCCCCTATGTCACCTTAAATAGCTTCTGTATTTCAATATTGAAGAGATGTTGCAGTTATCATTTAAGCCGGGAACTGTGAAGGCATCCAGTTTAATCTGCCATTCATGTTCCCTTGTTTCCAAAATCAGAGAAGACGGACCACCTCTTATCCCTACAACAACGTGATCAATGCCCATAAAGTGAAAACTATGTCCTTGATGGTTCATTATATGTTTGGATAAGGCATTGTCACTTTTTTGATTCCTAATGGCATAATTATGTTGATAGATCCGGTCCCTAAGTCTGCGGTCCATTTTCCCAATATAGAAAGCAGGACAACAATTGCAGAGAGCGACATAGACAACTGATCTCGTATTACAATTTACCCTATGTTTAATGTAATACTTTTTATTGCTGATCAAAAATGTGTTGCCTGTCTTAAGAGAGTTACACCAATTACATGCACCACAAGTGTATGTACCTTTTTGTCTGGTATATAAGTTAGTTTCCTTTTTCTTTGAAGCAGTTCCTTGAGGTTGTTGTCTCTTTTATATATAATAGAGGGACCCTGTCCTAATCTGTCTTGTAAAACTAGGTTACTATTAATGAAGTACCAGTTTTTTCGGATAATCGAACAAATATTGTCCGAATTGATGCTGTAAGTCAAAACCAAACTTGTTGAGAAATGGCTTTCTTTTGTATTTGAAGTAGGTAAGTTAGACAAAGACAAACGAGTGTTATCTAGGATGCCAATAGAACAATCTGTGGTATCAAGAGGTACCTTTTGGCCATGGTCTAGAAGTGGTTGGTAGAATCCATTTAGCCTTTTAAGGGACACTTCCTCAATTAAAGAATCAATCAAGTAGTCAGGGTACCCACGGTTTAGGAACAAGTCCTTCAGAAACATGCATTCATATTCAAATGCTTGAATGGTACTACACATACGAACAGCTCTAACCAGCTGTCCCTTCACTATTGAGCGTTTTTGTTTCCAAGGGTGACTACTTGAAAAGTGAAGGAAGGAATTGCAATAAGTGGGTTTTCGGAAAAGAGACGACTGCAATCTGTTGTTCTGCAAATCCTTAACCAGTTTGACATCCAAATAGTCAGTCTCACTGGTAGAAAAGTGGTGCATGAATTTTAAAAATTCAGTCGTGCCGTTCATATAAGTCAACAATTCCTGCGCTACATCTTCAGCTCCTTTCAATAAGATGAATACATCGTCTAAAAAACGAGTATAAAATTTGATGGACTCTTTATACACTGGATTGTTAAGGATGAAGTTTTTCTCCCAGTAGGCTACGAACAAGTTCGCAACACTACTACCACAGGGGGATCCCATAGCAATCCCTTGTTTCTGAAGATAATAACCATTATCAAAGATAAAGAAATTACATGAGAGGACTATACCTAATAGCTCCGTCACAACAGCAATGTCATTGCTTGTTGCTTTAAGCTCTCTCATCATTAGCTCAACCCATTCAACTGCTTCCTGGTGGGGAATAGATGTACAAAGATCAACCACGTCGATGGTGAGAAAATTAAAAGAAGCATTAAATTCAATCTCATTCATGGATCTAAGGAAGGACCAAGAGTCCTTGCATATCTCTGGGATCAACTTGAGGTATTTTGAAATGATCCTATCAATAAGGCGAGCACAAGGGTGGGTGATGGAACATCTACCATCAACCAAGGGTCGCATTGGTGGATTTGAAAGATTTTTGTGGATCTCAGGGATCCCAAACATGACTGGAACTTTGGGGAAAGTGATATCAATAAAATTATAGGTGTCGGTGTTGATTTTACCAGCTAAGAACAAGTCCCTAAAGTAGCCCCTGATTCTGTTGTGTGTACCTGCCATTTCATTCAAGGAAGAAGCCTCATATGCTGGTGAATTTAAAATGGACAACATCCTGTTATTGTAGTCACTTTTATCGAAAATAACCAATCCACCCCCTTTGTCAGGTTTAATCACTCCAACCGACATCATACATAATTCATTTAAAGCCATGGCTTGGTCAGTCATGGTGTTGCCTTCAATTTGCTTTAACCTCCGGTTATTAGAGGCATGTAGATGTCTCATATCCAATTCACACACATTCTCAAAGGTGTGTAAAATAGGGTGCAAGGGAGGGTTGAAAGTACTAGGGAGCTTTAGGGCTGCTCTTTCAACCAAAGGTTCATTGTTAAAGAAAACACTCAAGTTGAGCTTACGTACAAAACACTTCAGTTCTATTAAAGTTTTAGTCAAATTAAATTGTTGATCCGGTACAAATGAAAAACCATTTGCCTAAAAGTCAACCAGTTCACTGTTAATAGACACATTGGAGAAGTTATAAATCTGAAAGTCCCCTTTAGTATTAGACAGAATCATAGGGTGAACCATGCCTAAAGTGTCTTCGCCGACATTACCATTTAATGTCTTCGGTTGTTCCTGTTCTTGTTCTGTTGTTGGCGATTGTTCTTGCCCCCTAAAAAAGGCTTCTGGTTATTTTGATGGTTGAAGGGGCCAACATTATTCTGGTTATTTGATTTAATCCTATTGCTTCTCCTTGGTACATGCACAGGTGTCATTTCAACATCTTCTTCAATACAACCCTCCTCAAAGGGGGGGGTTGTCTATAACATCCACCACCCTGCTGGTATCTCTATTGTAATTGCCGGTATTTTGGTTGCTTCCACTTAAGCCCTTTTTATTCAAATTAGGGTATGCAGTGTTAGTTTGATAAGCATGTCTGTCTCTTAGTAGTTTTTTTGATTTGTTCGATTTTAATTTTGCCAGCAAAGCGTCAATACTGGAAAAGATACGAGTATAGTCATACTTGTATCTTAAAAAATCAATGTCATTTTTTATAGTATCATCCAATAAATTAATTTCAGCCAAAAGGTCAGTAATATAATTGGAATAATGTTTAATCATGAGTTCCAATAATTCTGTCCCCTGCCTGTTGAAAAGTGTCATTAAATCAGCTGAAAATGTCGCATCAGTGAACAAGCCTGTCGGAGAAAAATTATTTCGCAGGCCTTTGGGAATAATTTTGTCCACAAGACATTGCTGAAAATATGCGACCTCCAGTTGCAATTTTTTTAATTTAAGTAGTTTAAAGTCTAATAATTTCAATTTCTCAGTGATATTTTCAAAGTTTTTACCTGGAATATCCGAGTTAAGGGCCGGTGGACCTCCAGTTGGAAAGAGGGTGAAAGACAACGGGGCCAAGTTCTCCGCCCATTCTGTAAGAGAAGGTACACCCATAAGCCCGATGTTGTGATCTGAAAAGTTTCCAGGATTGAATAAGCCAGGATCCCCTGCTGGTTGGCTCCTAAGATGGAGCCTATTAATTCCAATATTAACAACCAACGCTGGAACAAGAGGAGTCGGTTCTGTTGCAATTGCTCGTACAGCATTCAAGGCTCCTGCATAAGGAGTTGTAGTATTGCTTACAGGACGAAGAGGTTGCCCAGCCGGTATACCATGTAAGCTATCATTAGAGTTTTGAGTGTTAAAGAGAGGTATAGAAGGGTTGTTGAAATTGTCTCAGACTCTGTTGTCTTTTCCCCATTCTATAGAATCCTAGCGAGTGTTGATTTTGGTTATGTTGAAATTTGAGTGTGATCCCAGGAAGTGCCATTCTATCACGTCACTACTGGGTTTGTTCAAATTGAAAGTTGGTGTACTTTCATACTATTCTGAAGAAGCTCCTGTATTGACAGCAGCGAAAACGCTTTTTTGTTGTTAAAATAAACTAAGTTTCAGTATTCGGTTGCCTTTCTGCTTAGTGGACACCAGGCTTTTTCTTTTTTCTGGAAAAATCGGTTTACTGCCTTGACTGGTTTCTCATTCCTCATACCCTAACTTTTTTAGCTTCTCTAGGATCCTGTCTCAATTTGGAAATCTTATGGGGCATTGCTTTCTAAATCATTGACACACTGTTCCATTTTTTTTATAAACTCTTTTGTGTATTTCCATACAGTTCGATTAAGAATGTTTAAGGTATTTGCTTTCCATTCTATGGATACATCTAAATGAGCTCCATTACTTGTAAATGTTTCTTGTACATAGGTAATTTTAAGATTAAATGTATGTCAGTGCTTATATCAACTTTACTAGTATTTTATTCTTTTAGTAGTAGCATTTACCTATATTGAGCTATTATGCATGTTTCAATTAATATTATTATCATCAAGTTATGATTATATGTTTTGTGTTTTCATGCAAAGCATATTCAGTTAATTCTTTAATATGTGAATGTAGCAAAAACTAATAAATGAATATATTCAAATAGACAAAAAGATATCTTAGATAAACAAGTATTGAGTGAAAGAAGCTCATTTTGTAACACAAATGTATATTCCCAATATAAAAGAATTACATTTAAATTAGAACAAATGGGAACAGAAGATATTCCTATCGCAGACCATCATTTTTGTTTAAAGAACTCATTTTCAACTATAAAAATACTGTGCACAGCTATCACCAAACAATCATTCACTAAGTCCACATCCAACAAAGAAATACATTTAGGTACAACAAGAATTTCCCTAAAACCAATGAAGGCCAATTTTATGAGGAATAACAGTAAACAAATCACGAATATCTACTGTAACAAAAGTAAATTTTCATCAAAATTAAGACAACACCTTAAATAATTTAATACTGTAGGAAATAAGTCAAGAATTCCTTTAAATAATTACAACCAAGTGATGCCTCCAGTTGTTCATGCAGTTACGTCCTACTGATGCCTCTAGGCATCAAATATTGCTTGCTCATATTTCCATTAATAATCCCAAACCATGCCACATATAAAGTATTAGAAGATTTCATCTTAAAGCTTACACAATGGCAAACACAATTGCATTGATATTTGACCTTTGTCTAGTGGAGGTAAAGAGATGCTAATTGCTGTTCATATAATATGTATTTACACTGTCATAAATGGCATATTTTTCTAAAATACAACCCAATAGCTCAGACAGAACTGATTAGCCTTATATGGTAGCTGTCAGATGAATGAATGAAATGCAGCTGAAAGTATGTATGTACCTTGAGTGATTGCTGAGATATTGTAAGCTGTTTACAAGATATTACAAACTTAATATACTGTGTTTACTGTGACGTATGCATTCTAGTTTAAGACCAAGAACCTAACAAATACTACCAGTATGAAAGTAGGTTGTGCTAAAGAGTTTGACATTTCCACTACTTTAGCAACCCCTATAGTTCCAGATATATGGACATTTGTTTGATGTGAGGGTATCATTTAAGTCTATGAAAAAGCTTAGGCTCTGCCCATTGGAAATGGCAGTGCAAACTTCCAGACTCCCTTTGGAGTGAATGAGTTAAGTTTTATATCAATAAATTGAGCAAATAGCTCACTCTTACTGCCCTCAATTGCTATAACTGGGTGAAAAGGAGGATCAGGGTAGTCATGTATGACTTAGAGATACCAAAAATGTAGGAGTCAATGGATGTTCACATTTTAAATGAAGTGTTTTATCAACATTATGATTCAAAAACAAATCATACAAATAAAAATCAAAATTAGAAGATGCTCCATTCAGCTGGTTGCATGGAATGGAAGAATAATAGTTATCAATATTTAAAAGACATATTAAAAACATAATGTGTGGAATTCATAATAACAACCTCACCACCTCTGTCGGGTTTCATTTCCCTAAATAATTTATTACCAGCTAATTCTTTAAGCACATTGGCTTCAACCTGTATAAAACTGCAGCATTTGTGTGAGAGTTCTGCAATATGCACCAAAGAAAACTTCATACGTAATCACAATTTGTGCAGTCCAGCAGAATATAATAACATTAAAGTGCAGTGGCCTTCCCTATGAATACCAAATAAATAAGCAAGAACAGTGATGGATCATATCACCGAATGGCAATGAAGAACACAAGAACAGTGATGGATCATATCACCGAATGGCAATGAAGAACACAAGAACAGTGATGGATCATATCACCGAATGGCAATGAAGAACACAAGAACAGTGATGGATCATATCACCGAATGGCAATGAAGAACACAAGAACAGTGATGGATCATATCACCGAATGGCAATGAAGAACACAAGAACAGTGATGGATCATATCACCGAATGGCAATGAAGAACACAAGAACAGTAATGGATCATATCACCGAATGGCAATGAAGAACACAAGAACAGTGATGGATCATATCACCGAATGGCAATGAAGAACACAAGAACAGTGATGGATCATATCACCGAATGGCAATGAAGAACACAAGAACAGTGATGGATCATATCACCGAATGGCAATGAAGAACACAAGAACAGTGATGGATCATATCACCGAATGGCAATGAAGAACACAAGAACAGTGATGGATCATATCACCGAATGGCAATAAAAAGCCACTGGATGAAGAAACACAAGGTAAGAAAGGAAGACATTAACAATATGGCCATTCACAAGCAATATGGCAGGGTATGATACAAATGCATTGACTTCCCTTCATGTACAGTCTGTTTACAACAAAAATATGAAACTCACAGAAATATATCCTTGTCTATATGTTCCCATGTTATGCTGGTTTATCCATGACCTGAACACTTTTGGCTTCAGATGGCAACTACTTTTTATGACAGCATATATTTTTCTTGACAGCAGAAATCATTGACCCCATAACAATTGAAGACACTTTATGTAATACACATAACATTGATATGCAAATAAATTAAGCAAATGTGCTAATTATATATTCCAATGCCAAGATTGCTCCACACTGTACCTCGATCTGTAACATAAAGAGCTGGCACTTTTTGAGCAGCTATTGGGATCGATGATTTGTGCTGCTGATCAAAATAGATGCTCTCATATATACATATATATATATATATATATATATATATATATATATATATACACACACACACACACACACACACACACACACACACACACACACACACACACACACACACACACACGTTTCACTGCGAGCACAGCAATCATAAACTGTAGAAGCCATCATTCTCTCTCTCTCTCTCCTATTATATATACTGTATATGTATATATAGGTTTACCTTCATAATGTTGACAGCCACAATGGCAAATGAGCACAACACCAAACCATTTCTGCAAATTCCATAAACCTCAGAAAGAAAACAAAACATTGAAAGTCAGCATTTCTGATCACACCACACCTACAAACAAGTGTTAACATGGGTCAAAAAAGGGGCAAGATTTTGAAGGTTTGGAAAATTAGCATTTGAGGTCTTGTGAAGGTGCAGTTCGGAGTTCACGGAAGTGGGTTTGCCATTATGGCAGTGGACATTATGGTGCTAAGCCTATATATATATATTTATATCTATATCTATATCTATATCTATATCTATAGCTGTATCTATCTATCTATATATATATATATATATATATATATATATATATATATATATATATATATATATATATATATATATAGATACACAGTGGATATAAAAAGTGCACACACCCCTGTTAAAATGCCAGGTTTTTGTGATATAAAAAAATGAAACTACGATAAATAATTTCAAAACTTTTCCCACCTTTATTGTAACCTATAACCTGTACCATTTAATTGAAAAACAAACAAATTTGTTAGGGGAAAAAAATATAAAAACTAAAAAACGTACAATACGCTGGTTGCATATGTGTGCACACCCTTAAACTAATACTTAGTTGTGTGTGCACACCCTTAAACTAATACTTTGATGAAGTACCTTTTGATTTAATTACAGCAATCAGTCCTCTTGGATAGGAGTCTATCAGCATGACACATCTTGACTTGGCAATATTCCCCAACTCTTCCTTGCAAAAGTGCTCCAAATCTGTCAGATTGCGAGGGCATCTCTTGTGCACAGCCCTCTTCAGGTTACCCCACAGATTTTCTACTAGATTTAGGTCTGGGCTCTGGATGGGCCATTACAAGACTTTAATTTTCTTCTGGTGGAGCCATTTGTTTGTTGATTTGGATGTATGCTTGGGGTCATTGTGTTGAATAATGAAATTCCTGAGCATCTTCAGCTTTCTAGCAGATGCTTGAAGGTTTTGGGCCAAAAGTGACTGGTATTTGGAACTGTTCATAATTACCTCCACCTTGACTAAAGCCCCAGTTCCAGCTGAAGAAAAGCAACCCCAAAGCATGATACTGCCACCACCATGCTTCAACATGGGGATGGTGTTCTTTTGGTGATGCAAAGTGTTGTTTTTGCGCCAAATGTACCTTTTGGAATTGTGGCCAAAAAAATTCAGCCATGGTCTTATCAGACCATAACACATTTTCCCACTTTCTTTTGGGAGACGATGTATTGTTTTGCAAATTTTAGCTGGACCTCAATGTTTTTTCTGTGTAAGAAAAGGATTCAGTCTTGCAACCCTACCCCATAGTCCAGACATATGGAGAATATGGGAGATTGTTGTTACATATAGTACACAATCAGTACTTGTCAGAAATTCCTGCAGCTCCTTCAGTGTTGCTGTAGGTCTCTTGGCAGCCTCCCTGACCATTTACATCTTGTCTTTTCATCAATTTACATCAGTTCTTTGCAACATCACTGTTGTCCCATATTTTCTCCACTTTTTGATGACTGTCTTCACTGTGTTTCATGGTATTTCCAATGCTGTGGAAAAATTTTTGTACCCTTCTCCTGACTGATACCTTTCAACAATGAGATCCCTTTGATGCTTTGTAAGCTCTCTATGAACCATGGCTTTTGCTGTAGCAGGCAACTGAGTAAATGTCAGGAAAATCCTACTAGGACAGCTGAACTTTATTTGGGGTTAATCAGAGTCTAGAAGACAAAAATGCCAGCACCAATTACAGTGAAAAGCACAAAACAATCCTACTAGGACAGCTGAACTTTGTTTGGGGTTAATCAGTGTCTCTTTAATTGATGGCAGGTGTGTACCCAAGAAGACTGAATACTGTAATTAACTCAAATGGTGCTTCCACAAAGTATTAGTTTAAGGGTGTGCACACACAACAAAGTATTAGTTTAAGGGTGAGAATAGTTATGCAACCAGCGTATTGTATGTATTTTATTTTTTTATATTTTTCCCCTAACAGATTTGTTTGTTTTTTGATTGCATTGTACATGTTATAGGTCACCTTAAAGGTGGTAAAAGTTTTGAAATGATTTATTGTGGTCTCATTTTTTTATATCACAAAAACCTGGCATTTTAACAGGGGTGTGTACACTTTTGATATCCACTGTATTTATATATATATATATATATATATATATATATATATATATATATATATATATATATATATATATATATATATATATATATATATATATATATATATATATAGATATAGATATACATATATATATATATATATATATATATATATATATATATATATATATATATTCAAAACTTTACTATAAAACTGAAAAAATAAAACTGATAAAATAAATGAAGAAACTGAGAGCCAATAACTACCGCTTTCATCCATTTTAATGTGCTGGACTTCATCAGAATATTTGAAATGTACATTCTCAGAGCAATATATAATAGTGTAAATGATATGATGACATCACAGAAAAAGGCCAATAACAGGATTTAACAAAGAAATCATGAGAGAATATATGCAAGAACCTTAGTAGTATGTAACAGTTCATGAATAATTCAGCGGTAGGAATATAGAACCATGCTTAAGCTAGAACTAATTATGCCATTTAAGAACACATCTGATATTTAAACTTTCATTAAGTCCTGGTGGAGCCTCTGCATTTAAAAGGAGCTGCCAACGTAATTCTTTAACTTCTAGTAAAGTATTTTTGTCCCCAAAAAGGAAAGGAACATGATCCAAAATAAAAAACTTAAAATCTGTGAAGGAGGAACATGTTGTACTGTGTTTGCCTAATGCATTACTTAAGTCTTTATGTCTAATGGCTGCATAATGTTGCTTAATTCTAGTAGAAAGCTTACGAATAGTTTTACCTATATAGAATGATGAGCATGTTGTGCAGACGGCCGCATAGACCACAAAAGTGGAGTTGCAATCAAAATGATGTGCAACTGAAACTGTAAAATTATTATGCTTAAAAGTGTAACTACTAATTGTAAGTATCCATTTAGACACTATGCACTTGCCACTAGCAAACATACCCTTGGTCATATGTAGAGTGGGTGGAGATAGCATTAATGGGCAGTCTCTATTTTCAAGTAGAAGTTGTAGGGATTTAACTTTCTTATGGGTGAAGATAGGACCAATACCCAATTTCAAATGAACATCTTGGCTGCAGGTTAAAATGTCCCAATTGTTATTGAAAACTTCCTTAATAGCATTAACATCCCTACAAATTGGTATAGGGAAGGAAGGAAGTCTGTCTAAAACAGGGCGAGTAGTAGGGGGGCACTCGGATCATTAGTAGAAGGAATAGGATTATGTGTAGAGTTAGCTATGGAAACATGAGCAGCAGAATTGCTCTTAGGTTTTGGGGTGAAACCGTTTAAAATGATAGGAGGATATTTAGTGAGCCTAAGTGTACATATTTCAGAACAAATGTCCTGTAATAGTTGCAAAGGATAACCTCTATCCAATAAAAAAACAATGAAAATATGACATTCTTTCAAAAAAGAGCGGTCATCAGAAATGATTCTTGATAATCTAATATATTGTCCCCTATACATGTTGTGCTTAATGAACATAGGATGCATACTAGTATAGTGTAAATAATTTTTCCTAAAAGTACTCTTTCTATAAATAGAAGAAGTCCATGACAAGGAATCAGAATTAAAAAAGACCTGCGTATCCAGAAAATTAACCTGACTACCCAGTGCAGACACTTTCAATTTTAAGAAGGGAATACTGGAAGACAAATCATTAATAAAAGAGTACAAGTCATTTTTACAACCATTCCATATCAAAAACAAATCAGCAATATATCTTCTATATAAAAAAAACTTTGTTGAAACCAGTGAGAGAACACAAGGTACTAACCTCCCACCAAGCATGAACTTAATTTGCATAAGCTGGTGCCAGCTTGGCCCCCATGACTACTCCTTTAATCTGATGAAAAATCTTATCAGTAAAATAAAAATAGTTGTTAGTGAGAACTAGTGAGGTTAATGAACATATTGTATCAATTTTATGCTGAGACCAATCAGTGTATTTCTGTAGATAATTCTTAAGAAACTCTAAGCCTGTATCATGAGGAATATTTATGTACAAAGACTCAATATCTAAAGTAACTAGAATAATGTCAGGGCCAGGAGGAGGGTTCAAAAAAAGAAGATTAAGAAAGTCCCACGAATCTCTTAAAAAATAAGGGGACTTTTGTACTACAGGGTTCAATATTAAGTCTATGTATTCTGCAATACCTTCTGTTTTAGTTCTTTTATTAGATACAATATGTCTAAAAGGGGGGTTAAGCACGTCCTTGTGTATTTTGGATATACCAAAAAATTTACCTAGGTGAGGAGAATTAACAGTCATAAAAGACAATTCAAAATCAGAAATCAGCTTGTTTTCAAATAGACTAACAATACATTCATCAATGAGTTTGAAGGCATTTATAACTTCTGACAAAGAGGCTGGAGAATAAAACTCATTAGAGACTGCGGTGGTGGTGCTGCGGTAGCGTTGTCACCTCACAGTTAGACATTGCTCGTTCGATCCTTAGTTAGAGCGTCTTCTGTGTGGCGATATGCGTGAACGGGCGTTCCTTTGTTGAAGGTTGTGCATTAGGCCTGACAAACCAGCATGCAAAACTCTTCTGCCAATCATTAGCGGACCGGAGTTCCGCTGTGGCGACCCCTAACCGGGAAAAGCCAAAAGACACAAAAAAATTTGTGAGTTCACTCAATAAGGTATTAGTATATATGTTTTGCTCCATCAAAACAATACCAGAGCCCTTATCAGCTCTCATAATTCTAAGAGATTTATCTTTAACCAGGGAATCTAAAGTGGAAATTTGGGATCTAGACAAGTTAAGCATTTATGGGAGCTGTTAGCAGTCATCAAATTACGTAAATCTTTTTCACAAAGTTTTAAAAAAAATTGTAATGTATTACATAAAGGAGGGTTAAACAGACTTTTTCTGATTGGTAGTCTATATTGTTTATCAGTATTTTCATCAACTTCCTCCTCATCATCCTCAGTATCTATTGAACTTTTGAAATGCAGTAATTTTAAATTCAATTTTCTAACAAATAATCTAAGATCCAGTAAAAGTGAAGGTAAGTCAGCACAATAAGCAGGAATAAAAGAAAAACCCAATTTAAGAAGGCTGATACTGGTATCAGAAAGAACTCTGTTAGATAAATTGAAAACTTCTGAGTTAGAGCAAGATAGAGCCTCAGAATCAAGAGTAGTATCCATAATAGAGTTAACATTAGCTGTAGTGTGCACAATAGCTGTAGAGTTAACATTAACAGAGGAGTCAACACTAGACAGAGACTCAATGTTAGATATATTGTCCACATTAGTGTTCAGTTCCAAGTCCAAAAAAACTTTATTAATGGGATTCAATGATTCTGAAACCTCTTTGGTCTTCCTCGTGATAATCCTTCCCCATCTGAGATTCTGATCTTAGAGCAAAACTTTGTGTAGCATATGTTATGGTTAGTAGAAATCAAAGGAGAAGCAGTAAGAGCATCAGAAATAATAGGGGAATCAGAATTATGTAACAAGTTAATTAAGTTGTTAGAAGTGGAGGACTGAGCAATACTGTTGAGAATGATGGCAGAAGTAGGAGGGAATGCATTAACAGAACAGGTGGTAATTACTGGACCAAAATTGTTAACACTGGGATCAGCTAAAGCAGCATTGGGAGAAGGCTGCCAGGTTGTATTACTGTGAAAAGACTGATATAGGGAAGACTGGCCAGGTTCAGTTAAATTCAAAGAGCCTGTATTACATGCTGTGTTATATACATGGGAAACCTCCCTAGAGTAATCAGAGAGCATTATCCCAGCAGAATAAACTGACCCAGTAGAATGAATCGGGTAGGGATGAGCCTGGTCATGAGTGGTAGATAAACCATAGTTAGAATGGTTGTTCGGGTAGTTAAAGAACCCAATATAAGCCCTGTTGGAAGGAGAAAAAGAGTTCCTACCATTAAAAACTGGTGTATGATTGTCATTATGGAAGTTTCTAAAGCAAAATATGAACTTCCCTTCTGACCTAAGAGGGTAGGCTCTATTCTGCGCATATTGTAATAAATCCCTCTGTAACTTGTGTTTTTTCCTATGGACTAAAGTGGCCACTTGTCTAGTGACTCTAGGGTGTATCCCATTAAATATATGTAAGAGAGTATGTAAGTCAGGGTGTTTAATAACTTCAGCATGTAGGGTCAAAATTTCAGTACTAATATCAGAGAGTCTGTGTTTATTGTGATCAATCAGTGATCGTAATACTAATAAGCCTGTTGTATTGTATAAGGCAACCAGTTCTCTATATAGAGAGGAATCCGTAGATAGATTGTTAGGGAATTTGGAAAAGCGCAGACCTAAAGGCACAATGTCATTATTCAAGCAACCTGTTAAGTAAAAATGATCATATCGTAAGTTTTTAAAGGCAATGAAAAGTCTTTCAAGTCTGAACAAATTCTGTTTCAAAATTTTAATAGAGTGTGGTGTGCTCGGTTCAGCAACAAAAAACATTAGATATATTAGAGGCATTAATAACCTCTGTGAAGGGGTTATTTAATTTATTGCTCTGAATAAAGAATAATAGATTCTCAGTAACATTGGCATTGGCTTTCTGTGGTCTTGAGCAAGTTGGATTCATGGAAAAAGAAAGTCCTGTAGTAGCAGAAGGTGCATTATTATGTCCCATCCAATCAGAAGACAGATTTGGTTGTGCACTATGTGACGGTCTTTCCTGGCCGCTAAAAATAGCAGTAGAGCCATTTGAAGTAACGATCGGTGTCACTGAATTTGGCGGCAACGCATTTTGTGAAGTATCCCTAGAACAGGGAATAATATTGTGTAAAGTAGACTTTGTTTGAATTCCTACAGACTGTGTAACACCAGTAGACTGTGTAACAGCAGTAGCCATAGTATTCTGCACAGCTGAAGATTGAATAGTTTTAGTCCCTGCACAAAATGAAGCAACTGCCATTGAACAAACATTAATGGCAGGAAAACCCACAACAGAGGAAGAAATAACTGTAGGGATAACCATAGACACAGCACCAGACATTAATGAAGTAGACGGCTCGCTGATCATAGCGGCCGCGGAGGCAGTCAAAGTAGGGTTGAGTAAAGCATGTGACACAATTGAAGCAGACGGCCTGCAGATCGCAGCGGCCATGGAAGCATTCAGAACCAGGTTATGAAAGGCAGGAGACATAACAGATGTCGTTTAGGCCGTCATTGTAGAATTAATTAAAGCCATTGACAAAGTCATAGTAGAAGAAATTAGGCTGTTACTCAAGGAAATGGTAGTGGAACCATTAGATGTGTTTGATGCAGAGATAATCTGTCCATTAGTGCCATTCACATTAGTGCTATTCAGTACGTTAGTACCATTCACATCAGTGCTATTCAGTACATTAGTGCCATTCACATTAGTGCTATTCAGTACGTTAGTACCATTCACATTAGTGCTATTCAGTACGTTAGTGCCATTCACATTAGTACTATTCATTATGTTAGTACCATTCACATTAGTGCTATTCAGTACGTTAGTACCATTCACATTAGTGCTATTCAGTACGTTAGTACCATTCACATTAGTGCTATTCAGTACGTTAGTACCATTCACATTAGCGCTATTCAGTACGTTAGTACCATTCACATTAGTGCTATTCAGTACGTTAGTACCATTCACATTAGTGCTATTCAGTACGTTAGTACCATTCACATTAGTGCTATTCAGTACGTTAGTACCATTCACATTAGTGCTATTCAGTACGTTAGTACCATTCACATTAGTGCTATTCAGTACGTTAGTACCATTCACATCAGTGCTATTCAGTACATTAGTGCCATTCAGATTAGTGCTATTCAGTACATTAGTACCATTCACATTTGTATTATTCAAACTGCTGAAAGTAGAACTTTTAAATAACTTCCCGTTAACTGAGCCTGTCTCATAGACATTCGCTAAACTGGAAACTTTGCCATTTAATAAGTATTGAAGTTGCACTTCTGTGCAAGTATGGTTAAATGTAGCTGGGACACAAGTAAATTGTGTTGTACGAGCAAACGATGTGCTGACCATATCTATAGACTTCAAGGCAGTAGTAGTAGTAGACGTAGAAATCATTTCCCTTGGTTGTTCAGTTGGAGCATCAGAAAATATTGATGCAAAGAAGTTAGGAGGTAAGATCAACTGAGAAAAGTCCTGTATCAACTGGCTACTAGAGCCAAGCTCTCTTATTGAAGAATTAGACATATTTATGAGAATAAATATTAATAAGCATAAAACTCAAGGAACTTGAAGAAACCAATAATTTGTATTCAAAACTTCACTATAAAACTGAAAAAATAAAACTGATAAAATAAAAGAAGAAACTGAGAGCCAATAACTAGCACTTTCATCCTTTTTAATGTGCTGGACTTCATCAGAATATTTGAAATGTACATTCTCAGAGCAATATATAATAGTGTAAATGATATGGTGACATCACAGAAAAAGGCCAATAACAGGATTTTAAAAAGAAAACATGAGAGAATATATGCAAGAACCTTAGTAGTATGTAACAGTTCATGAATAATTCAGCGGTAGGAATATAGAACCATGCTTAAGCTAGAACTAATTATGCCATTTAAGAACACATCTGATATTTAAACTTTCATTAAGTCCAGGTGGAGCCTCTGCATTTAAAAGGAGCTGCCAATGTAATTCTTTAACTTCTAGTAAAGTATTTTTGTCCCCAAAAAGGAAAGGAACATGATCCAAAATAAAAAACTTAAAATCTGTGAAGGAGGAACATGTTGTACTGTGTTTGCCTAATGCATTACTTAAGTCTTTATGTCTAATGGCTGCATAATGTTCCTTAATTCTAGTAGAAAGCTTACGAATAGTTTTACCTATATAAAATGATGAGCATGTTGTGCAGATGGCCGCATAGACCACAAAAGTGGAGTTGCAATCAAAATGATGTGCAACTGAAACTGTAAAATTATTATGCTTAAAAGTGTAACTACTAATTGTAAGTATCCATTTAGACACTATGCACTTGCCACTAGCAAACATACCCTTGGTCATATGTAGAGTGGGTGGAGATAGCATTAATGGGCAGTCTCTATTTTCAAGTAGAAGTTGTAGGGATTTAACTTTCTTATGGGTGAAGATAGGACCAATACCCAATTTCAAATGAACATCTTGGCTGCAGGTTAAAATGTCCCAATTGTTATTGAAAACTTCCTTAATAGCATTAACATCCCTACAAATTGGTATAGGGAAGGAAGTAAGTCTGTCTAAAACAGGGTGTGTAGTAGGGGGGCACTCGGATCATTAGTAGAAGGAATAGGATTATGTGTAGAGTTAGCTATGGAAACATGAGCAGCAGAATTGCTCTTAGGTTTTGGGGTGAAACCGTTTAAAATGATAGGATGATATTTAGTGAGCCTAAGTGTACATATTTCAGAACAAATGTCCTGTAATAGTTGCAAAGGATAACCTCTATCCAATAAAAAATGTGAAAATATGACATTCTTTCAAAAAAGAGTGGTCATCAGAAATGATTCTTGATAATCTAATATATTGTCCCCTAGACATGTTGTGCTTAATGAACATAGGATGCATACTAGTATAGTGTAAATAATTTTTCCTAAAAGTACTCTTTCTATAAATAGAAGAAGTCCATGACAAGGAATCAGAATTAAAAAAGACCTGCGTATCCAGAAAATTAACCTGACTACCCAGTGCAGACACATTAAATTTTAAGAAGGGAATACTGGAAGACAAATCATTAATAAAAGAGTACAAGTCATTTTTACAACCATTCCATATCAAAAACAAATTATCAATATATCTTCTATATAAAAAAACTTTGTTGAAACCAGTGAGAGAACACAAGGCACTAACCTCCCACCAAGCAAGAACTAAATTTGCATAAGCTGGTGCCAGCTAGGCCCTCATGGCTACTCCTTTAATTTGATGAAAAATCTTATCAGTAAAATAAAATAGTTGTTAGTGAGAACTAGTGAGGTTAATGTACATATTGTATCAATTTTATACTGAGACCAATCAGTGTATTTCTGTAGATAATTCTTAAGAAACTCTAAGCCTGTATCATGAGGAATATTCATGTACAAAGACTCAATATCTAAAGTAACTAGAATAATGTCAGGACCAGGAGGAGGGTTCAAAAAAAGAAGATTAAGAAAGTCCCACGAATCTCTTAAAAAATAAGGGGACTTTTGTACTACAGGATTCAATATTAAGTCTATGTATTCAGCAATACCTTCTGTTTTAGTTCTTTTATTAGATACAATATGTCTAAAAGGGGGGTTAAGTACGTCCTTGTGTATTTTGGATATACCAAAAAATTTACCTAGGTGAGGACAATTAACAGTCATAAAAGACAATTCAAAATCAGAAATTAGCTTGTTTTCAAATAGACTAATAATACATTCATCAATGAGTTTGAAGGCATTTAAAACTTCTGACGTAGAGGCTGGAGAATAAAACTCATTATTTGTGTGGTCACTCAATAAGGTATTAGTATATCTGTCTTGCTCCATCAAAACAATACCAGAGCCCTTATCAGCTCTCATAATTCTAAGAGATGTATCTTTAACCAGAAGGCTGATACTGGTATCAGAAAGAACTCTGTTAGATAAATTGAAAACTTCTGTGTTAGAGTAAGATAGAGCCTCAGAATCAAGAGCAGTGTCCATAATAGAGTTAACATTAGTTGTAGTGTTCACAATATCTGTAGAGTTAACATTTTCAGAGGAGTCAACACTAGACAGAGACTCAATGTTAGATATATTGTTCACATTAGTGTTCAGTTCCAAGTCCAAAAAAACTTTATTAATGGGATTCAATGAGTCTGAAACCTCTTTGGTCTTCCTTGTGAGAATCCTCTCCCCATCTGAGATTCTGATCTTAGAGCAAAATGAATGAATCGGGTAGGGATGAGCCTGGTCATGAGAGGTAGATAAACCATTGTTAGAATGGTTGTTCGGGTAGTTAAAGAACCCATTATAAGCCCTGTTGGAGGGAGAAAAAGAGTTCCTACCATTAAAAACTGGTGTATGATTGTCATTATGGAAGTTTCTAAAGCTAAATCTGAACTTCCCTTCTAACCTACGAGAGTAGGCTCTATTCTGCGCATATTTTAATAAATCCCTCTGTAACTTGTGTTTTTTCCTATGGACTAAAGTGGCCACATGTCTAGTAACTCTAGGTGTATCCCATTAAATATATGCAAGAGAGTATGTAAGTCAGGGTGTTTAATAACTTCAGCATGTAGGGACAAAATTTCAGTACTAATTTCAGAGAGTCTGTGTTTATTGTGATCAATCAGTGATCGTAATACAAATAAGCCAGTGGTATTGTATAAGGCAATCAGTTCTCTATGTAGAGAGGAATCCCTAGATAGATTGTTAGGGAATTTGGAAAAGCTCAGACCTAAAGGCACAATGTCATTATTCAGGCAACATGTTAAGTAAAAATGATCATATTGTAAGTATTTAAAGGCAATGAAAAGTCTTTCAAGTCTGAACAAATTCTGTTTCAATATTTTAATAGAGTGTGGGGTGCTCGGTTCAGCAACAAAAACATTAAATATATTAGAGACATTAATAACCTCTGTGAAGGGGTTATTTAATTCATTGCTTTCAATAAAGGATAATAGATTCTCAGTAACATTGGCATTAGCTTTCTGTGGTCTTGAGCACGTCGGATTCATGGAAAAAGAAAGTCCGGTAGTAGTAGAAGGTGCATTATTATGTCCCAGCCAATCAGAAGACAGATTTGGTTGTGCATTATGTGACGGTCTTTCCTGGCCGCTAAAAATAGCAGCAGAACCGTTTGAAGTAATGATCAGTGTCACTGAATTTGGTGGCAACACATTTTGTTAAGTATCCCTAGAACAGGGAATAATATTGTGTAAAGTAGACATTGGATGAATTCCTAGAGACTGTGTAACAACAGTAGCCTGTGTAGCAGCAGTAGCCATAGTATTTTGCACAGCTGAAGATTAAATAGTTTTAGCCCCTGCACAAAACTAAGCAACTGCCATTGAACAAACATTAATGGCAGGAAAACCAACATCAGAGGAAGAAATAACTGTAGGTATAACCATAGACACAGTACCAGACATTAATGAAGTAGACAGCTTGCTGATCATAGCGGCCGTGGAGGCAGTCAAGGTAGGGTTGAGTAAAGCATGTGACACAATGGAAGCAGGCAGCCTGCGGATCGCAGCAGCCATGGAAGCATTCGGAGATGGGTTATGAAAGGCAGGAGACATAACAGATGCCGTTGAGGCCATCATTGTAGAATTAATTAAAGCCGGTGACAAAGTCATAGTAGAAGAAATTAGGCTGTTACTCACAGAAATGGTAGTGGAACCATTAGATGTGTTTGATGCAGAGATAATCTGTCCATTAGTGCCATTCACATTAGTACTATTCAGTACGTTAGTACCATTCACATCAGTGCTATTCAGTACATTAGTGCCATTCACATTAGTACTATTCAGTACGTTAGTACCATTCACATTAGTGCTATTCAGTACATTAGTACCATTCACATTAGTGCTATTCAGTACGTTAGTACCATTCACATTAGTGCTATTCAGTACGTTAGTACCATTCACATTAGTGCTATTCAGTACGTTAGTACCATTCACATTAGTGCTATTCAGTACGTTAGTACCATTCACATTAGTGCTATTCAGTACGTTAGTACCATTCACATTAGTGCTATTCAGTAGTTAGTACCATTCACATTAGTACTATTCAGTAGTTAGTACCATTCACATTAGTGCTATTCAGTACGTTAGTACCATTCACATTAGTGCTATTCAGTACGTTAGTACCATTCACATTAGTGCTATTCAGTACATTAGTGCCATTCACATTAGTGCTATTCAGTACGTTAGTACCATTCACATTTGTATTATTCAAACTGCTGAAAGTAGAACTTTCAAATAACTTGCCATTAACTGTTAACAGGGAGAGTGTTCCACAAAAGGAGGTGTCTCTGGGACACAAATCTATCCTGCCACAAGTTCTATTGATTTCAAAGACCAGGTTGAGGTCAAGCGTGTGGGTTTCTTCAGTGGAACTTGACTTGAAGATATGCAGCAGTCCCATCAAGGCCGGGTCTGAGATTGCTTTGTATGCCAGACAGAGTTCACGTCTGAGGAGTCTGTATGAGACTGAGTAGAGGGACAGAGCCTTTAGCCTATCTGTTTAGGGAAGTTGTTTGAGGCCCTGGATTCTCCTTGTGAGGAGCGTCTGTGATCTCTCCAACTACTGTATGTGGTTTGTGAGATACATGCTGAAAGGGGCATTATACTCAATAATGAGTCTTATAAGGGAAGAATACAGGGATGTTATAACCTTCTTGTCCCTGGATGAAATACCCCTACTAATGAGGTGGACCATGTAGAAAGCTTTCCATACAATGGAAGCAATATGGTAGTTAAAAATCAGTTTACTGTCAACCTGGGTACCCAAGTCCCTCACGACTGATTTTGTGCTTAGGACCTTGTTATTAATGTGATAATTTCTGGGGACATCACTCTCCCAAAAGGGGATGATGATGCACTTTTTGGCATTCAATTTGAGGTCATGTTTCTGGCAGAAGTCATTTGTTTGGGTGAGACCCTCTTGTATGATGTCCACATCACTAGGGGATTTGAAGACAGCACCCAGCTTGCAGTCATCTGCAAACTTGGTCAGCCATAGCCCACTGGCTTTGGCCTGCACCTCAGGAAAGTATATCCCAAACAACAGAGGTACCAAGATCGATCCCTGGGGTACACCACTCATTACGGGTCTACTGCTTGAGGCAGCTTCCCCTATTTTGACTAGGTTGGTTCTATCATTGAGCCAGTTTGCTACCCATTTGGTAACATACAGATTGATGCCTAGCTGAGAGAGTTTATCTATTATACCTGAGTGGGGAATAGTATCAAAAGCTTTGGCGAGGTCAAGGTAGTCTGTGCTGGTCCTTGCTTTCTACTATATCTAAAATGATTAAAGAGGCACAGGACTTAATGGGATTGGTTATTAATACAAATAAGACACTAAGATTAAGCATTTGTAAGGTATTTACATGACTTGTAACTCAAGTTTGGCCTGACTTTTAATATACAGTCGGAAGAAACACAATAATAAAACTACCAGTATTGCTTAGAATGGGTTAGAAAAACTTCCACTAATATAATACAACAGTTGCCAGTCTGATGATGTAGATGTATGTAGCCCTGACTACACTGAAGTTTTATCAGTGGCCTGGGCATGTGATGGTACTGGCATGGAGGATGGGAATGCCCATGCTGGGGATGGGGATCATGCCAGATGTGTCTCTGCTATGGCTCTGGTGGAAGTCAGAGCTCAGAAAGATAACACCAGACTTCAGGGAGCAGAATGGTAGGACTTTGGGGTTTCTCCATTGGTCCAGGGACAGGACATATGCTCAAGCTACTCCACATTGCACATCCAGCCTGACAATGTCATCAGCACTTAGGGGATGGGACTTAGACCATGGAAAAACAAGGAAAGCTGCAGATTGATGACCTTTCTCTGCCCATTCATGTTCCACTTACCATTATAGAGACTAGTGCAGATCACATTTGAAAGCTGTCAAGGTAAGGACTTATGGAGCCTGAGATGATATGGGCAGCAAGGACCTGAAGTCAGTGTCAGGCACTAAAAACTATCCAAATAAAAAATAAAATAACACAACAGTATTATCCATCACATAGTACACAATATTACTAAAATGTTTTATTTACTATTACTATTTTTCCGCTTCAGTGTTTAGTTCCTCCAAGTATTTATTGGTTATGTTCTTTGAAGTATTTATGTTTAAAATCTTTATGTCTGAGATGCAGCCCTGGGTGTTATGAATAATTGCACTTCTCTCTCTTTCTGTCATTCAAAAGCCTAACTTATTCCCCTTTTATGTTTATGCAATGTGCCTAAAATTACTGTGCACATTGCAATGTGAAACATATTTTATGATTGCTATTATAAGAAAGTAATCTCCAGTAGTCATTTTCAGGTGGTAGAGTTCACTTTAAATATACTTCTTACTTCCCTATATGCTTAAAATAAGTTATTATTATTATTATTATTATTATTATTATTATTATTAATTTTAGTGATAAATTCTGTCTCATTATAATTCTTGTGTTTAACTGCCCTATTGTTTCAAAGACTGCTGTGCTTAGAACCCATATATAAATAAATAAAGAGAACTGATTATGATTTATATTTCTTCTAAAAACTGTGTTAACTACAAGATCAGGTAAGCCCGCTGTGGAGTTTAGAGTTAATGCATACAAAACTGCAGAGGTGTTGAAGTGTTTGATCCACTCCAAAAACACTTTTTTAGATGTGATGAAATGTTATGATTAAAAGTGATACAATTAAGGAAAGAAAGAATCAAGATTGTGTGTGTGTGTGTGTGTGTGTGTGTGTGTGTGTGTGTGTGTGTGTGTGTGTGTGTGTGTGTGTGTGTGTGTGCATGTGTTTGTAAATTGTTGGCAAATGATGATGAAATCTGAAAGTTTGAAAAACTGGCTTTGGAATGGGAGTGGGCTGAAGTATTCAAAGGCACATTATTTTCCTCATCCGTAACAGAGATACCTATGTAGTACCAACGTTTCTATGGCCTACATGACACACTGAATGGATTATATCTAACAAAGGAATTGTGTACCATCATATATCATGTTACCCCAGCAGATGTACTCTATTGTTTGTGGACTTGCTTTGCAATTTTTTTGAGCACTGTCAGATTTTTCAGGACAGCACTGTCAACACATTTGCATAGATTTGCCAGGAAATGAGGATACAAGCACGAATCTCAATAAAATAATACAGTTTCCTTGACTTAGTGGACTTTTTAATAGATTAGCGCGATTTCTTTTAGTACTTTCTCACTTTTTTTTTCTTTTCCCATTCTTTTCTATTTATCTTTTATATTTTTCAGCTAGATTTATTTTATCATTATGCATTAAATGGCTATTTACAGGTTTATTTAACTAGTATTTTTCATATCTATTAAATAACAAACCAGCTTTGTATTGCCACTTGTATAACTTCAGCCAGATAAACTAAGAACTATGGTAATCCAAAAGATTAGATAACACATTCACTGACAGAGTACTTTTGCTTTTATTAACCAAGAATTTACCAGAATTGGCAATTGAGTAAAAAATATGATGAAATCCATCCAGTCAGTTACAACCATGTATGTGCTACACAAAGCAGTATTAAATGCTAAACCTTAATTTCAAATTCGACAAATTGTTGCAAAACAAGAATATATGTTAAACTGCCAGGTATGTGATGATTCAGTAATTAACTAAATGAATAAATAGACACATTATGGAACAGTCATTTAATAAAAAATGCGTACCCTAATACAAAAAGCTAATAAAAGTTAATTAACTTTCACCTAATGACTATTTAACAGTGGGCTTATTCCCATGCAATGCCATCTTATATAAGCATTATAAATAAAAACTTTATGTTGTTTGTTTTTATTTTTTTTTCATATCTGCAAAATAGAGATTCTTTGAAATTGAATAAGAAACTTCTAACAAGAAGAAAAAGCTTCACAGACATTTATTTCATATGAATAGCTCTCATACTGGTCTTAACTATTAACAGCACTCTACAGTTGACCTGATGAATAAATATTTGGAACAGTATTATAACCACACTATGACATAAGATGGGTCTTGAACAATATCAGCATCATCATCAACCCCCATTTTCCAATTTTCTACACAGAGTTGGGGTATTGTATCAACTGTTGACATTTCTCTCTATTCAATACCACTCTCCTTCTTTCAACACCAAACTGTTGTAGGTCTTCTGTCACACAGTCCATTCACCTCTTTGCTGGATGCCCTTGTTTCGTCTTGCATCCTTCCTGCCTGTTCCAAATCTTCTTCACTAGGTTCTTATACTTTTCTGCACATATGGCCGAACCACTGAAATCTGTTTATTTGACCTTTTCTGCAATGGGAACTAATTTGGTGTCTGCTCTAATGTATTTCTTCATCTATCCCACAGTGTGCATCCTACTATCTGTCTCAGGCATTTCATATCCATCACCTGTAGCTGCCTCAACTGCTGTCCATTTACTCATCAAGTTTCTGTACCATACAGTAGTACTGGTCCCACCACTGTTCTTACACCTTACTTTTCAACTTCTTTGTCATTCTTCTATCATATACTATCCTTGCCACTCTAAGCCAGTTGGCTGCAGCACTTCTGATTCTAGCCCTGACCACCTCATTCAGACTCCCCTTCTCCTCAACCACCCCTCCCAGATATTTGAACCTGTTAACTGGTTCCACTATCTTTCCTTTTTACCTCAGTTCTCAGCTTTTTCTGATTTATTCCATTACAGCTCTCTTTTCTGTACTCACTTTCATCTCACATGCTTTCAGTTTTGCATTCCATTCCTCTAGCCTTTGCTGAAGTTCTTGCTCAGAGACTGTCTGTCTGTCTGTCTGTCTGTCATGTGACATCATCTGCATACAGCAGTTTTGTTGATCTGTCTCCTCCAACTTATTTGCTAGTGTAATTCATCACTGGTATGAACAGCAGTGGGCTCAAAGCTGAACCCTGGTACACCCCAACTCCCACTAGGAACCCCTCTACCTCTGTGAAACCAAACACCGTTCATACTTGAGTCACTGACTCATTGTACATAGCCTGCACTAATTCTACCAGTGTTTCTCAGACATTGAATCACCACAGGACTGCCCAAATCAGCTTTCTTGGGACCTTTCCATATGCTTTCTCCAAGTCTAGGAATGCCCAATAGGACTTTTTTCACATCTTATCAACTATCTGTCTCCCTGCAAACACTGGGTCAGCTGTGCTGCATCCTGATCTAAATCCAAACTGTTCATCTCTGCATATTGGTTTGTCAGTCGTCTCCAAAATGTTCATGCATTGTGATAGGAGTTTGATACCTCTATACTGCCCACCAATGTGAATGTCCCCTTTGTTCTTGAACACTGGCAATAGTATGCTTATTCTTTAGTCATCTGTGATATGCCTTACTCTCCATACTGCTATGAGTACCCTCAGGAGTCATTTCTCCTCTGTCTCACCCAACATCATTATTATATCTGCTGTGACCTCATCTGAGCCTGCTGCTTTCCCTGACTTCATTTCCTTAGTGTTGTTCTTACTTCTTCTATGGTGGGCACCTCTTCTTCTTTCATTATAGGTCATGTCTGTGAAACTACAGCTTCTGTGGAGTTTTCTTCATTCAGTTGTTGCTGGATGTACTCTTTCCATCTGCTTTGATATCCTATGTGCTGGTTGTTGCTGGCATCCCTTATGAAAGGTGTCCGACTAACTTTTTTATATTTCTTTCTTTGCCTTACAACCTAATAAGTTCCTTTTGTGCCATCAACTGAGTCACTTTCCAGAAGCTGGTAGAGTGCTTCTGTCACATTATTCTCTGCTACTGCAACTGCTCTCTTAGCCTCTTTGTTAGTGAGCCAGCATTCCTTTTTAACCTGGTCTGTCTTTTCTATCTCCCACTTTTTTTCTGCACTCATTCTTTCTTCTGATGGGGGTAGGAGGGTGTTGTAATGGTTAAGGTGTTTACCTTACAAACACAAGGCGCAGGGTTTTATTCTCACATCTGGTAATTGGCTAGGCTTAAAATGGCCCGCAAGGGCAGTTGGCCTAGTACTAATCTATGAACCTATGAACCTATGACCTCCTGGACCTCTACATTCCACCACCATCTTTCCTTATGTGCCATATTTCCATACATGGCATGGCCACATGTCTGTTCTGTAGTCCTCATTCATGCTCTTTTGAGTTGCTGTCATTCTTCTTCAACTCCACCTATTAGTTTTCTTCTGTAGGTGCTAGAGACCTGAGCAATGCCTTGATCTGTTGTGCTTTCTCTCCATTCAACTTTCAGGTCTTCATCCTGGTCTCTTTTGACCTTAGAGCCTTCACTGTCCAGTACTTGCAGCTGATTGTGGCAATCAGTGGTTTATGCTGTGGGCTGGCTGTTTCACTGGGGATGACTTTGCAATCACTGATTCTACCCCAGTCCCCTTTTTTTACTAGGAAAAAGTCTACATAAACTGCATGTTGACCACTCATCTATGTAATCTTGTTTGAATCATGTGTTGGTCACAATCAAGCCATTTGTCAGACAGAAGTCTAAAATGGTCTCTCCTTCTTTATTCCTTTTGTTCCATCCATATGGACCCAGGACGTCCTCATATCATGTTCTGTCTGTCCAGATATGTGCATTCTGGTCACCCATTGTCAACACCAGTTCATGGTGTCAGTAGCTTAACTAGTAGATCCTGCAACTGCTGTCTGAATGCACTATTTTCCTCATTGTCACAACCCTGCTGTGGGGCCTAGGCTGAGATTACGAAATTACACTATCATTACACTGGAATCTGATTGCCATGAGTCTGTCACTAATTCTGATAATAGTCCTCATTGTCTATTCTGTCCTCATCCTGAGTACTATACTCTGGATCCCAAACCAAGTGGCTATACTGCACTGACATTCCATCTTGTCTCCTGGATACATAGGATATCCAACCTCCTCCTTACCATCATGTCATCCACTTCTTTATTGTATCCTGTTAGTGAACCTACACTGAGTGTAGCAATTCTTAGTTCATGTTTGGCAGGTTGGTTGGTTTTACATCAAGCGTTTGCTCAACAGAGATACCCCTGGTAACCCAAGCTGGGCGACTGGGCACCATGCGGCCAGTAGTTTGTTGACCCTTCATGTTTGGCAGGTTAATTGGTTTTATGTCCGACTTTTGCTCAAAAAACCTACCCCAGGTAACCCAAGCTGGGCAACTTGACACCGTCTGGCCAGTAGTTTATTGACCTAGGGCTAATGGGCTTTATGGTAGGTGCACATTGGCCAGAAGGGTCACATACAATCTTCCAACTGTTAGCATGTGTCCCTGGTGTAGGTCAGAGTAGGTCGATTCCTCAACCCACTTAACACCGGCAAATACCCATGACCATTTGGTAACATTAGTCAACATGACAGAATCACTTAGAGTCATATTTTATACAGTCAAGTTGCTAGTCCTGCCATGGCATTCAGTTTGTGATCTGAGTTCTTCCATCTTGAGGATACTGCACACCACAGTAGATGTCCAAAGTGGTTGGTCTATACAAATCTTCCCCCTGTAGGGCACCATCTAGAGTCTGTGCTGCTGTCCAAAAATCTATTTTTGGGTGAGTTTGACATGGAAACACTCAGCATGTTTTTCAGAGTTGGGAGGAACACAACAGAGAACCAAGGAGAACATGCAAACTACATGCAGGTATTGGTCGGAGGTCAGGATCAAACCTTGTACCTTGTGTATGAGAGGCAAAGACTGTAAGTATGCCATTAAAATGATTAGGAAGCTTGGATTTGTAAAATAAACATAATGTGTTTCACTCTGACAAAATGAAGTTTTCTTCTTTTTGTCACTTCTGAAATCTAAGCTAAACTCCCAACCAGCATAGCCAAATTAAACTGTTTGCAGACATAGAGCATGTATCTACTGTTGTTAGTATAAAATACAAAGGAAAAGCAGCTGGACATACTGCTGTAACAGCAGTTTTCAGATGGGTGTGAGCAATTTGAAAAGGCACAAACATTTTGTCCTAATGATCTTGCAGCAACGTGTATAGCAGTCCAGAAGGTCTACCAAGCATTCACCTGATGCCATTCTTTTTGTCTTACTCATGTTTTAGAGCTAAGATAAAAAAGGTTTTGCTCATATATAAAATCACCAGTCAAATATTTGTCACACTAAACATATCAGAGTGGGCTGGGTCCTTGACCCACATGTCAGTACTATTCTTCTTAACATTCCTGAAAATGTGAAAGCATCACTTTGAATAAAATGTCTGCTGCACAAAAGACATGGGATTCAACAACAACCTAGTGAGAATATGGCTGTAAATAATGATTAAGGCACCCTCCTAACCACTGGGCTTTGCATGCTCTCTCCCACACTACTATTATGTCCATAGCCAGCTGTGGCAGTGATGGTGGTAACAGATAGATGTGTCTGTCATTACCTACAGAGACAGAAAAATTTGCATGGCTGTAGCTAGTAAATAAAGTCCTGTACAATTCCCTACTGGTGGATGAAGACAGAGCTCTCAAGCTTCAGTTACTAGAGATTCAGTTCGCCAACAATTAGAGTTCTACAACAGGAAATCAGTGTTGATGAGTTGTGCTGGCAGCGATGCCCTTTTTGGGAGAACTTGCCCCATTTTTCAAGTTGGTGTGATCATGGGGTTGGTATATATAACTTTGGGGAGTCAGGGTGCCTTGCCCCCATATATGGGTACAGGAAATTTGCCCCTACAAAAGCATTTTACTTTTTTTTTTTTGTGAATGCTGTTCAGGGGTTCCAGTCCTTGGTACATTCACTTTTGTCCAGTCATAGTGGACGCAGTTGTGTACATGCAGGCCCTTCACAAGAGATGTGTAACACTGTTAATGCTTGGCATTGCAGTTAGTGCTCACAGCTGACCCAGCTATTTCAGATATTATGACTGTATTACTGCCTTACTACCAAACCAGTGTACAATGCTTTCTATACTTCCTTCACTTTATGATAAATGTTTTAACCTGAAAGGACAAACTTCTCTGAAAATAGTTTCTGAAACATGTACAGTATACTCTGCACCTACTTTACTCTTTCTCTGAAGATCAAAATATTACCGTGAAAAATTCAGCTGCAAAATGGGCCCTGTTTGTCATCTGATGATCTCAGTATTTCCAAACAGATAGAATTCTATGTAAAGTTAAAGAATAAACTCAAATGCCTGACATTATTTAATGACTGCAATCCTCAATGGTTTGCCAGAAAAAAACTAATTTTAGGAGGAGCAGATCAAAATAGGAGGAAAAAGTATGGACAGCTGAGACACACGGGTTCAGTCAGCATGGCATCTAACAGATATTGTGACTACTATTCTGAAGGAAGCAAGAGAGAAAGAGCACAAGGCACTGAACAGATTAACTCAGATGATGCTTCTATCAAGAGAGTATTACTGTTAATCTCACTAATCTAAATCAAACTGAAGTGTTTTCATCTCATTTCCTTGTCAGTGATGATGCACAGTTTGCACCTTTTTTTCACAAAGTGTTAATAGAAATCTCAGGATGATGATTGGGTTGCACACATGAGAAAAACAAAAGATGTATTTTCACCTACTTCCTTAATATTTCCATTAATGCTACCATTGAATGATTCTTCAAACATTGTGATCTAAAGGTTGAGATAACAGTTGTGGAGGACTGAGTCAGATAAGTGACTCAAATTAAAACAGAGAAATATATGCTTTTCAGTACTGACAGTCATATGCTTGTTATTAGTGCCAGGAAGTAATAGATGGGAATCCTACTGTTAATCACAACCATGAGCAGCGATTCACAGAATGCTGACAACGGAAGGTTGTTAGTTTCCTGTAGTCAAAGCTTCACTGCCTTGAGGCTTGCAAGGCCAGCATACACTTTGAAGGCAGAGAAAAGGGTGAAGGTGAAATTTACTTTTGTTTTTCACCTTCATCCTGTTCTCTAAGTCTGTGCAACCTTGGATTATGTATATTTAGTATTAAGGGCACATGGGGCCTTGCCCACAATGGTAGTATACCAGGGGTTGACCCTGCACAACAATTATTTTGTGTATTTTATGACCTTGGGAGTGTCATTATTTTGTAAATAAGACCTGCACAGGAATTAGACATTTTCATTTCGATTAGTCATTTGCCAATTATGTGGCACAGACTCAACCACAATAAATTACTAAAGGACATGTATGGATCCAAAACTGTTGTTTCTGCTGTTAGTGTTCTGAGGCTTTCTACACAGATACTTCTTTGTCTTGACAAAGCTGAACATGAAAAACTTCTACAACATAGTGAAAAACTGCTATGGATTAGCTTACAGTCACTTGCACAGATCACCCAAGCTCAAGTCCTGGTTGTTCATGCATAATAGTTTGAGTTGTCATTTGTTCATATATTTGTTCACTCCTTCTCAGATAAATAAAAGAACCAGCTTAGGAGACTAGTGAAATAAAACTTTTATTTACACATCAAAACAACAGTTTAAAAAAGTAAAATCTCAGTAAACTTTTTAACATTATACTTCTTCACAGTGTAAGAAAACTAATTCCATGCTACCCTTTCTTATCACATGACTCGACTTAAGGGACCAATGGTCTGCTTTTAAGCACAAGGTTCATTCACTGACGTCAATAATTTGTAACTGCTTGCAGTAATAGTACCCAATGATACTCTGCTTTTCATATTTAAGCAATAACCCATGCCTGTGTGTGGGCAATGCTGGATTTACCCATGGTTGGTGTGGTTTGGTCACGAGGGCAAAGCCCGACTGGCCAAACAAAGACAACCGTGGGTAAATCCAGCATTACCCACACCCAGAAGCGGGTTATTGCTATTATACAATGACATTATTTAAGAAAAAAATACTTCCTTTTCTTAAATAATGGCATTGTATAATGCCTCCTTGCTGCCCTTCTGCAGCTGTCCCAGTATTCTGCAGCAGTTCTGATGTACTGCGCATGCGTATGGTTACGTAGTACATCAGAATTGTGTGTGTGGAAGCAATGGAGAAAGGAAGATCTCCGTTGCTTTTAAAAACTTGTCTCGCTATGTTAAAAGAGGTTAACATAGCGAGATAGCTTTAAAAAAGCAACAGAGATTTTCCTTTCTTTATTGCTTTTTTAAAGCTGTTTCGCTATGTTAAAATGAATTTAACATAGCGAGACAGCTTTAAAAAAAGCAACGGAGAAAGGAAGATCTCCTTTGCTTTTTTTTTTAAGATATCTTGCTATGTTAAACTCATTTAACATAGCGAGATAACAGCAACGGAGCTCTTCCGTTCTTTGTTGCTGTCCAAAAAAAAAAAGACATACTATTGGAAAAGGTCCGGGCGACCGGACCTTTTTCCATTAGTATAAGTCTGATTTACAATGTGCACGCTGACCAATCAGCATGCACATTTTGGAATATTAATGGGGGGGTCATTGTATAATACTATTCATATTATAATGCCTGGCACTATCACAAATAAGAGTGAACACGTGATATCTAAATTAAGGTGTCTAATAAGAGTTCATAATATGTTTATTGAAAGCATTACTATTTTTTAATAATTAGAATAATATTCTGTCATACTAATGTTTGACCTTCTGTTATTCGTACAGACATAGGAAACCTGGCATTGTGTAAGGGGGTGCATAAAATATGTTTCGCGTGTTATTTATAGCATGTTGCAATTTGCTGCATGCAGATGTACCTGTCTGAATTGTATTTCATTCCTTGCCAGCAGTCACATTTTACTTGAGATGCAGAGACCTCAAAGCTGAAATAATAAAGTAAGGAGATATGGTGGGTGTAGGAGATGCTTGTCCCCTGTAAAAACTCCTTTGTCAATATATAAATCCTGAGTGCACACTTTATGAGAATGAGTATACTTTAGCTATAAGTATTGCAGAACACTATTAGAAATTATTTAAATTACTTGTTTTTATGTAGCTCTGCTATATTCTAGAATTACATCAACCTTAACAATCCTCTGGATTTACTATCCCTCTGTGCAGGACTAGCTTAGTCCTGCACGGAGGCGGTCATTTAGGAGGAGGACAGCAGCGTGCCATGCATAGTAATGAGGTGCGCTGCCTGAGCTCCTAGTCTAACATGGAGCGTGTAAGAGTGCAGGAGGCGTGTCTAAGAGCAGAGCTCTCAGAATATACATGCACCACAATGACGAACAGCAGAAAGGGGTCAGAAATGAGCGAGACTGCTCATAGGTGCCTGCATATCCCCACCAACAGTCCCCCTTGTGTACAACAGCAGCAGTATACATAAATTAAATGAACAAACCCTTTATTTTTTTTTTTTTTATAAAAATCCCATTAATGCTAACCATAGGTGCGTGGGTGTGCCCATTGCTTAGCTACGGTTAATGTAGCTTAAATGGCTGAAGAGGATAACGAGGAAGATATATGCAAATGAAGCAGCATAGCAATAGTGTGGTGGGCAGAGCATTTGCCTTACGAGCAAGCATTCCTGGTTCGAGTTCCACTGCAGCACGTTCCATTTTCCATGGCAAAGGATTTTATGATCAATATTTATGTTGCAAAACCCACTAAATAGCATATGTTTATGAACCGGAGTATTGCAGTAAATGCACATGTGAGGTGTCAGTGTCATAATGAATAAAGCACTAGTAAGCAGGTTTAAGCACCAATAAGCAGTAGTAAGTATATTTAAGCACTAGTAAGTGAGTTTAACCCCATTTGCGTGGCGGTAAGCAATGCCTACACTTGTTATCCAATTATGAAGCTAACTCTCTGTAAGCAGATGTAATGGCAGGCTAGCAGTGCTTACTGTCATGCAAACCCGCACAAACATGCTTACAAATGCTCAAAAGTGCCTTAATCACTCTGTATCCAAAGGCCCTTGTTCTAGCCATCAACAAAATAAGCAGCCATGCAGGTCTTAAACCCCGGACCCTATACACCATAGTCACAGTAGTTAACCACCACGCCATTACAGAAGTACAGAAGAATGAGGTATCAGCAAACAAGTCTTCACCATAGTAAAACCAAACTGAACCTGTGAAAGGAATCAGTATACAGACATATGTGCTTTAACCCACTACATAACATAAATATGTGAACCGGAGTACAGCAGTAAGGCCAGAAGTCAGGTATAATTGTAATAGAGTGTTGAAGTCCCCAATAAAACACAAGGACCCCATACAGTGGACGCACATACGAATCATGGATACCAGACATACATATAAGGTGTAATGAATAATAACTCAATGCCAAAAAGGAATTATAATGCAAAGTCTAATGTAAGCAATGCTAAGTACTGCACAGGCCAGCTTAGGAGGTGTAAGCAATGTGTAGGCCAGCTAACTCAATGTGCCCAGTGTTATATCCCTTTAAATAATGCCAATCCTAGGTAAACAGGTTTGCCCATATCTTAGCCTTTTCAAAACCGGTCAATCAAGGAAAGGTGCGGGAAATTGGCCCTACGTAAACCCAAGAGGCGGGAATACATCCCATAACTGGTTATAACTTCCCCTTGCAGACACAATGGCAGTAAGGGGAGAAGGTTTGCTTTCTTGGCGCAGCGCTGGTGCATCCAGGAGTCCAAGGTCATGGCAGGACTCTTTGTCAAAGACCATGATCAGAGACTGCTGCAGGGCCAGTACCTGGACTCCCAATATAAGGTGGAGGCCTGGGACCATCTGGCCTGCAACCTCACCAGTGCCACTGACATACTCCAAACTGGTGAGCAGGTCAGGCATCACTATGCTGACCTGAAACGGTATAAGGGGGACCTCTTGGAGGAGTGGCTCCAAGAGATTAGAGCAGCAGGGGGATGTTCCAGTCATGTGTAAGTATCACCCCACTATGTGTGTAATAATTGCCAGCTCAGGTATATCATGGATAGGTATGGCTAAATATTCGTCTTATGTCCCCCACAGCTGCAGTGGAGCAGGCTGCGAAACAGGAGGCCCATGGCAGTCACCTGGCATGGTTGCGATGTGAAGCAGGTCAGTAATACTCATGCAATTACTGTCATAGGAAATAAAACTAAAAGTAGTAGTAAATTAATTACCTGTATAAAACTAGTATAGTTCAAGGCAAGTACCACATACACTAGAGTTTATGGCAGGAAGAGTCACATATAATTTGTATGCCAATAAAAGTGTAATAGCCTGACAATAAAGGTCTAACTGCTGGACTGCATGTGTATACTCCGGTATCATATGGTAATGTAGATTAGCAATCATGTAATAGTACTGTAGTATTAAGCACTGTTACCCACACTGTGCATCATAAATTGTATGTGTAGGAATGCCTGTATATGACAGGTGTAATCCCCAGAGGCCATGTAGTACAACTGAGAGACACATATACAGAAAACAGGGAAAATGCAGACAACAAAACCCGAATAGCACATGCAACTGACGTGAACTGTTGTTTTTTTTTTTAGGACACACAGCCATGGTTCAAATCCTGCCAGTGGTAGTACTCTGCATACAGAATCATAACCCACAACTGTACAGAAATGTCCAGAATGTCCAGTAAAGTGGCCCATATCTGTTGCCTATCAAGCTGTCCCCCTGGGAAATAAGTGGGATGATCCCAGATGTATAGGCAGCAAACAGGAAATACAACTGATTGACACACATCTATGAGAACAAAGCTGGCACACTAACAACTCCACAATACCTTGAGACTAAGAAGCCAGATATGCCCCACTTACACACCGACTTGTCAAGCTGTGGTCATAGTGTGTACAGTAACATAGTGACATGTATGTGCATAATAGTAATGTGGAATCTGGTACTCTGTGTGGGAACATTCAGGTAGTGCTAATAAACATTTGTCACACAGGTCTGTCAGATACCAACACTGTGCCCAGAAATACAAAAATGATACCCAGTACTGGTACTGTTTACATTGGTATTGTATGGCAGTGCGACTGATGCAGTTGCTTTGAATAATGAGGTATTACACATCACTGTCACCCACACTGTCCTACAACATATAACTGTCTAGGAAGTCTGTATAAAAGTCTTGCAATACAAGGTCAGAATGCAAAAGCACAGTGGATTAATAAGACAGAAAACAGACAGGAGATATACAGCAATATCTATATAGCAGACACTACTGTGATGGACAGTGTTTAAGTTGTAGCAGACACAGCCATGATCTGAATCCTGGGAGTGGATGTAGGCTGCATACAGAATCATACCCCACAACTGTACAGATGAAGCCAGAATTTCCAGTATATGGGTCCATATCTGCTGCCTGTCCCCCTGTCCCTCTGGTAAGTCTGTGGGGTGATCTCAGATGTTTAGCCAGCAGACAGGGAATACAAGTGATTATCAAACACCAATGAGAACAAACCTGTCACTGAAGCAACCCCCAAAACTGTTAGGAGAGTAATATTTCAGGTATGTCGTATCTACACTCCCATGTTGTCAAGCTGTGACCAGAGTGTGTACAGTAACAGAGTGAGATGTATGTGCATAATACTAATGTGTAATCTGGAACTTTGTGTGGCAACAGTCAGGTAGTGCTAAAAAACATTGCTCCCACAGGTACATCGGATACAAACACTGTGCTGAGAAATACAGACCATTATAACCTGTACTGGTACTGTTCGCTCTGATACTGTAGGGAATTGTGTGTTGCAGTTTCTCTGAATAATAAAGTATCACTGATCACTGTCACCCACACTGTGCTACATAATATAACTGTGTAGGAAAGCATATATATGTGTGTGTCGGGTCACTAAAGGTGGAAGAGGGCAATATTCTAGATATATCCCGGCAAACCAGCATGTGGCCAGCACTTGGTCAGAGTTTGTGCAGAAAGAGTTGGATAACTATGTACACAACATCAACCCAGAATCTGGGAGTATGTGTAGAAACAGTTAGTATTAACAAACATTCCCTGCACAGGTATACCAGGTAATAGGTGTATACTGCAGGTAAAACCAGTTCATGTGTAACAATAATGACAGCCATATCATTGTCCAAACTAAGGCTATAAGGTAGTGTAGTAAGACTTGTAAGGTACAGATAACAGCACTGACTAGGAAAGTAATGTGGACTACAGGAATATACTAGTTGTTAATTGACATCCTCCCCACCATATCTCCAACAATAATCAACATACCCACCCCAACGGTATGTAATGACACCTATGTTCTGATACTGTCCAATTGTTTGATAAATATTTTAATGGTTCCCATTCATGTGCTATACTGAATTATTCCAACATTGGTGGCATGGTGACATCAATGTACCTGGATGCTGTTCTTAGTACCGCTGTGGTCCCATATATGCATGTGTTCTGTTTACTGTGCAACAGTTCCGTATCTGGTGTCTGGGTTAATGGGAATATCTATGCATGCTGTTATACCTAACCCTGGAATGCATTGACTATTAATAACTCACATATGATGATGAAATGTAAACACTATAGCATGCTTGGGAAAGCTAGTCCCAGCGGACCCACCTGCTCCACCTCAGCTCGCCGTGGCACCAGGAACCAGCATGTCTGGGGCCCAACCTGGGACCTCCCTGTCTGTTGGTCCTGCACCACCTTCGGTGGAACCATCTCAGGGGATGGGGCTCACCCCCCTGGGAGCGGGCGCAGACAGGAACCTGTCACCTGTCACCAGGTCGGGGCCACGGTGTGTAGAGAACTCAACCAGCAGCTTGGTGATCTTCTACGCCAGCTTGAGGGCAATGTGTCACAACTAGAAAGTCAGTCCGTCACTGCAACTCAGCCCCCAGTACAGCCACCTTTGCTGGGAAAGTGCAGTGGTGACTGCCCATGGGTGGGGACCTCAGTCCCACTGTTTCCACTAGGGGGCTCATGGGCTTCGAATTTCCCATCACCCCTCCCCATCAAGGTGTCTAACCCCCACATGTGTCATATACCGCCCCTGTATGTGTCTTGTTTATCTTGTCTGTTAACCTACCCAACCTACCACCCCAAATATACCTACAACCCCTCCCCAACATCCCATTCTCACCTAAAAATAAAAAAGGGCAATCTATTCCTACAAAACAATCTCGCCCCATACATAGCTGTCCATTTTTCACACATGTCCACTGGACACATGTAATCCGGTCTAATTGGCAACACAACCTATTATTGTTGTCCTCACCCCCTCCCAGGAGTTTGAGTGTCCAAATCTACCTCCAAATTCAGTGTATATTCACAGTTGATGCTGTAGAAGAAATGGGCAGCTATGGACCTTCCCTACACCCTTCCTGCACATCCCTGGATATTTTCCCTACTGTCTTTCCCTCTTTCTGTCCCTTTTTTCACCACTTTCCTATCAACCCCTTTTTCTTTTCTTTTAAAGAAATTAGCGAGGGGGTAAGTGGGAGTTACCACTTTTAAGCAGCAGTAAGTGAGTTTAAGCCAGTTTGCATGGGGGTAAGCAATGCCTACACAGGTTAAGCAATTTAGAAGCTTACTGAGTATACGAAACTGTAACCAGAAGTTAGCAGTGCTTAACTCCACCTAAACCTGTGGAAACCAGCTTACAACTGCTCAAAAGTGCTTTAGTCACTCTGTATCCAATGGCCCTTGTTTTGCCCAGCAAAAAAATAAACATCATCTGCAATGCTCGGACCCATGGACCTGCTCACCATACACAAAGTGATTTACTACTAAGCCATGTCAGATATACATACCCTGATGTATTCACAAACATATCATCCAGCCCAGTCATTCAACAGTACAGAGAAGGTATTCCAACATGTATGTGTGTGTAGATATATTAATATCTAAACAGATACAACATATCTATATATGTAGATATATATATATATATATATATATATATATATATTTATATATATAGCTATATATAAATATATACCTATATATAAATATATATGAACATATATACATGCAAATGGCTACATATATAGATATATATGTCTACATCTATATGTCTAAATATATACAGCAGGTTATATATATGTCGGCAGATATTTATATTTATTATATATATATATATATATATATGTAGGTATATACGGGCATAAATCTGTAGATAATGGGGAAATACCAAAAACATATATGTCCACATGCAATGTTAATGGGGTTGAGAGGCCCCAAACAATATACGTCTTGTACAAATAGGTATACCCCCTCACAGCCAAACATGTCCCCCCTGCAATACACTACCAAGTGTTGCAGATCCCATAACCAGGACCAGACATGACATGGGCATCCCTAGGATACCTATACATAGACACATATATGCAAATAAAGATATACACACACACACACACACACACACACATATATATATATATATATATATATATATATATGTATGTATATATATATATATATATATATATATATATATATATATATATATATATATATATACACACACACACACACACACACACACGCCCATATATATATGTATATATATATATATATATATATATATATATATATACATATATATGTAATTACACATACACATGCAGAGATATGTGCATATGTATCTCTATCTGTTTATGTGTAGACATATATCGCTCTGTATATGTATATATCTGGGTGTTTATTTGTATATCTATGTACATATACATATCCATCTATGTATGTTGATATGTATATCTGTATGTCTGTATAGATATCTGGATAAGTATATGTACATATGTCATCACCATATGTCCTGAACATGGAGTGTAGCCCAACCTCAGTCCCTGTAGACTCAACTTCGTAGTGCAAGGTGATGTCAGGTATGTATAGCAGGTATACTTGTAGAGTATTGCTACTTTAATAGGGATTGTCTTCACAGACATGGTGTGTGTGGGAGGTCACATCTGTTTTTAACATGTGCACAATTGGCTACTGACAGACATCCTAAGAACATCATAGTACAGTACCACTGCTAGCATGTAATGCTCCTGTGGACTACAGCAGAGATAATGGCCAATATATGTGGACTGATTGACACACTCTGGACAGTCCAGATGTATACACATAACCCCTTAGTGCAAGACATGTGGACCAATCCTGTCAATGTGGATGTTAACAGCCATGTAGATGGGTATAACATGTAACTACTGGTATACATTTGCCCCCATAGGTTATGCAGTCATACATCCCTGTTTGTCCTGCCACATTATAACTGCTGGTAAGATGGTGCCATGGCCACATACCACCCACTAGATATTCACATACATCTGTACAGCATCCCACTGCCCTGTCTGACATACATGACTCCTATGGTGGCCCAGCACTAGTACATCTTGCAAGTAACTGGACATTACATCTCACTGGGTAAGTACACTAAACTGCTAGGCATGTAACAAAGCAATGTGCAGGCTACAGGCAGACCGTCTCAACACTGGCTTACATTTCCATGTGTACCTGCACATAGATAGCAGGCTCTACAGGCATGCCACAGCACAGAGTAACATACACCTGTGGCTAAGTGCATCACCACAGCCAATGTGAACACAGCCACACCTACATATGGCATGCTAGCATATTATTACAGTATATGGACTATCTGTTCAACACCAAACTCATATGTGCCAGCCACACACTAACCCTACATATACTGTGCCACTACACAGTGTGGTCTGCTGCCTGTCTATGGTATGGGACATGTGTGTATGGCTCTACAAACATGCAAGCCGATAGGGTAACATACAGTGGAGCAGCATGTAACATCAGATAGAACAGGACCAAGAACAATGACATCTATCACAGTCTGTACACAGGCCAAGGTACATATTAACAATACACACACTGCCGACAATCACCATAAGTACACAGACCTCAGTACTGTATACACAACCACAGAATGTCCTGGTTATGTCATCAAATATAACCCTTACTATACATTACATGTGTAGCAGTCTGATATCTAAATGGCTTGTTATCAGATATGATGTCAGTCATTATGGTGTACAGTACATATGCACCCCTTACTGCATGACATATGTACAAAGGTTTTCAGGGTTGTGGCTGGAGGCACATACACAGGGCCAATATTGACATATTGCTGTGATAGCCTCATTCATTTACTGTTGGAACAGGGTTTGTTCCACCATATGTCCTATGAGGGATATGAAGGCAGTAACTCTAATGGTTGTCACCATCTACAGACGGCGATCCTCACACTATCTACTGCAGTTCACAGATAGGTGCTCTGTGGGTAATGGGTCTATATCATTTCATTGAAAACTCATTTCATTGAAGCTTAATTAATTGACACATATTCACCGAAAGCTCACTTCACTTGAAAATCCAATTCACTGAAAGCTCACTTCACTGAAAACCCATTACACTGAAACTCCTTTCATTGAAAGGTATATATGGCCTTTTCCCCACTGTTGTGCTTTCCTGGAGTTAGTATATAAAGTAAGGGGTGGCACAGCCACCACATAGGGGGGTGTGGGGGTGTAGCCCCCCACATATTGTAAATATTTTAAAGCATATAGATGGATACTTACAAGGGTAATAAAAAATTCTTCCAGAAGACAACATATAACTAATTTATGTGGGGGGCCTTCGACCCACACCCTCCCCAAATGTGGGGGGCTGTGCCCCCTGCACCCCCTTACTTTATATACTAACTCCAGGATCACACAACAGTGGGGAATAGGCCATATATACCTTTCAACGAAATGAGTTTCAGAGAAATGGGTTTTCAGTGAAGTGAGCTTTCAGTGAATTGGGTTTTCAGTGAAGTGAGCTTTCAGTGAATATGTGTCAATGAATTAAGCTTCAATGAAATGAGTTTTCAATGAAATGATATACATCCATGGGTAACACCTGAAACAAAAGGCATGACACACTGGCCAGTCTGCAGATGGCCTTACAGACCGGTGTTCCCTCATAAACATAGCACTGACATGGCAGGTATGTAAACATGTAGGACAGCCATATCCACACACACCCTGTTAAACCAACATTACTCCAAATGCAGTATAGCAGCACTTACAGTATGTAGGCAGGTCAGGTTCATCTCCCTCCTGTGTGTTGGCCTGTTTCCACAGTGTATGTTGTTAGAGGGAAACCTCAATCCATCTGAGATGCTGTTTGGCAAACAACAGATCGAGTTCCTGCTCACAGTGAATGAAAGGCCTAACACCACCATGATATTCCTAGATATTGGTATGTGTTTCCATGCAATTGGCTATGGGAATGTTACCACAGCTGTTCCACATGCAGTCAGCTAGAGGAGGGCTGCAATTCGTGCAGAGACCATCAGCTGATCCTGAGCATCACTTAAAATACAAATGTTGCTGCCGAAGCAAAGCAGGTGTAAGTCTCCACATCCACCAGTGATGGAGTAAGAGAGGCAGACAGAGGCACAGAAAAGCCAGGGAGGGGTGGGAGAGTAAAACTTATGCATGCTTGTGTCACACACCTACCAGTACAGGGTATCAAACCCCCAAGGACTATGTAGTGCTATCACATGTCCATGTAGTTATTGGATGCACCACATAGGTTACATTTTGGGGATCCCTCAGAATGTATATGTGATGGTGAGTGACATCTGTAACAGGGATATGGTAGCTATGTGTTAGGTGCAGTACACGTGCCTGTCCACATAAACAGTTGTCAGCGTCAGCACAGCCACATTCTTACAGGGAGGCACACACATTGCCACACTTGTCAAGGCCAGTAATACAACCCATCACTACAGGGATTGCCACAACACAGTACTGTGCAGGTATCACATGCACCACAGTGATCATATGGAGGTTATATGTACAAAGGGTATGTGAAGGTGTCTGACATCAGACAGCATGCTTCAGTATGCCAATGGGGGTTGTAGGGAGTGCGAATGTATCATACGCATCATATACCACACACGCAGACACGGGTGTCAGTACTGACATGCATGTGTGCACAGCTTCACGGGTTTGTTGTGGCTGATGGTGCCAGATGACTACATAAAGCTAGGTGATGGGTATACCTTGGCATCAGGCCACATGACAATGGTCTGCATTGTGGCTCAGGGGTGTAGTGTCTGGAGTTGCCCACACAGATGGGTGTTGTATTCACCATCCAGTTATCTGGGTGAATATTGTGTGTGGCCAACACTGTGCATTGCTTGCCATATATGTGTTCCTTTGCCCATGATATGGACAGTGTCTGGGATGTGCAGAGCTCCCACTTGCATGTACAGTGCCATGTGGAACTGTACCTGGGGTGTCTGGCCCATGTTGTGTACACAGATTGTTATCATCAGATGTGCCAGTCCTGGCCTCATGTGGTGGGGACTGTTCATGGACAGCAGGTTGGCCCTGCACCTACATCAATAGCATGATACTGGTATTCCCTGGTGTCAGTGGCAACTGTCCATACAGGGCTTGTGTTTCAGGCATGTTATGTCCATTGTGGGTCACATTTGATGGCAACACAGGTGTTGCAGGTGTCCAGTGAGGAGCATGGGAGAGGTGCACTGTGGGCATGTACATGCCTATTGGACTGATGGGCAGGGTGCCATGTCCTCTGCAGCCCACTGCAATCACAACATGGTTACTATCAGTGGGCAATATGCAGGGTACTACCAACATAGCAGCTGCTGCCTAGACAAGTGTGTGTGTATGTATGAGACATGGGTTGAGAGTGTACCCTTGGTAATATAAGGGTTGCTAATGTTGTTCAGCTGGCATGGATGTCACATTTAGGGGTATGGATTTGCACCCCAGCCTCTTAGCTATTTCACATCTGCTATCCCTGTATGGTGGACATTGTGATATATACTTGGCCCACCATATAAGAAGTTTGCAAAACCCGCTCCACATTGAATCCAGTTGTTACATACTCACACCCACCGCCACACAGGATACGAATGACAAACACAGACACACACACACACACACACACACACACACACACACACACACACACACACACACACACACACACATACACACACACACGCACACACTTGTCATGTCTGGGATTAGAACTCCTACCTAACTACTATATTACACTATAGCACTACGCCCTACGAGAACAATTTCGGTACATGTAGCTGATGAGTACTGCAAAGCTCCACCGGATGTGTTCAGGCACCAGAATCGTGACTTGAGCATCCCAAACGCACACTCTATTATGATTCCTGGTTGTGTGTGTGCCTCATTATGGAGTTCTTGTTCATGTGTGTGTGCATTTCTGATGGTGTCATCAGCCATGGCTCCAGTGCATATCCAGCATCCCCCACTAGGTGACCATGTGGGATGTCCCCATTGGCAAATCTCTGGTACAGCTGCTTCAGATGCCAGATGTGGGAATCGTGATAACTTTGAGGTCAGCCAGCACATGTTAATTATTATGCCCTGGGAATCACACATGACCTGGCAGTTAATGGACGGGAATCCCTTGCAATTGATGTAGATCCTACCCTGCTCACCGGGTGGTGCTTTGATGAGTATTGCAAGGCTCCACCGGATGTGTCCAGGCATCAGCACCATGACTTGAGCATCCTAGTCACATGCTCTATTATAATTCTGGTCTGTGCATGTGCCTCATTATGGAGGTCTTGTTTGAGTGTGTGTGCATTTCTGATGGGTGTCATCAGCCACGGCTCCACTGAGTATCCAGCATCCCCCACTAGGTGACCATGAGGGATGACCCCATTGGCAAATCTCTGGTACAGCTGTATCATATGCCAGATGTGGGAATCGTGATAGCTTCAAGGGCAGCCAGCGCACACATTCATTATTATGCCCTGGGCATCGCACACAACCTGGCAGTTGATGGTTGGGAAGCCCTTGCAGTTGATGTAAACCCTACCCTGCTCACCAGGTGGTGCTTTGATGCATATGTGCATGTAGTCTATAGCACCCACTACCTCAGCATATTCTGCTATTTGATGGAACAGTTGCATATTGCTGGCCAACGCCTTATGGGTTTTGGGGAAATATATGTGCTCACCAACATGTGCTGACATGGCATCCAGAAACTGGTGGAGTACCCTGGATGCTGATGCCTGTGAGATCTCTATCATATCCCCAGTTGGCCTTTGGAAGGTACCTGTAGCTAGTATTCTTAGGCCTACACATACCTTGGTATCCACTGGGATGAGTTCTCCTCTGTTAGTACTGTGTGTGAGGCGTGGCTGGCACAGCTCAACAATTTGCTGTAGGAAGTCCCTGTCCACCCTATAGCACTCCACTATCTCCAGCTCATGCAGAACCTGGTAGGTTACCCTGGGTCTGAACATTCTTCTCCGTTTCCTCACTGTAGGTTGGTTGACAGCATTCACATCCTCACCACCCTCAGTCTCTTTCACAAGTTGTATGGTAGCTATTGCAGCCCCTATCATTTTGTTGTTTTGAGTGTTAAAAGTTCCCCGATTTGTTTACACTGGTGGTGTAGAGAATGGGAAACCCAGAGGAGAAGGTGTTTACATAGTTTATAGTAGTGTTCTTGGCTGGGCTGGTCTGCTGCCTGTGTAATTGGCTGATTCTGATACATTTCACCTGCCAGCTATGCTAGCTCTCTTTGATTATCTTCTTCCTGCTGTTTTCCCTTCCCATTGCCTTCCTGTGTAAGCCCAGGGGCACGCTGCACAAACAGAGTGCTTAAATGTGCACAGAGCTGCTATTTCCTGTATTAACATTCTTTTTCTTTCTTTAAAACCCAGTGCGTGGAGCGCTCACCTGCTTAGGCAATGTAAAGAGTGCTAGGTAGATTCAGACACACCCCCTTGCTTAGCTGTGCTAAGTTAGGAGCAAACTTGAGCCACAGGGCTCCAATCATCTTACAGTATACCTGACACTCCTTCCATGATATCAGCTAACTCCTAGGCTTGCACCATGCTATTCCTACTCTTATACTGTTAGGAGCTGATTAGCATGCTGGGGAAAACTGGGATTCACTATCATTCCCCTCATTTGCGTAGAATTCCCTGCTAATGCATAGTTACATGTCTCACACTGAGCCTCCCTCCTTAGCAACCACTACTCACTGGCCATGTCGTCTTCTGCCTGCCATTGACTTGCATGGCAGAATACTGATTTTAGTTGGAATGCTTATTTTAGGTTTATTTTATTATTTTCCCCCCGATCCCATTTGCGCACCACTGCCCTACGCTTAACCAGCTGAGATCGGCTAAAAAAAAAATAAAAGTTGATTTTTTAAATATTTAGGCTGTTTGTAATGCCAATGGCCTTATACTTGGCCATTGGCATGTGTCCTGACTGATATGCAGCCTTTATTTGGAGCTGTCACAACACTGTTTTGGATTTTGCTTTTGCTCAGGTACTAACCAAGTACATTTCTGCAGATTGCACTAGTTCTGCATGGCTGGTTGCAAGCGTCCTGGATCACAAATTCACCTCATTTGTATGGATTTCTCCTGCAAATGGGGTGATTTGCATACAGGGACTTAGTCCATGCAGGACTAGTGCAAGAGCACACATGCACACCCCTGCAGGCTGTTTCTGGATCGCACGGCACACATATTTCCTGCTAGAGCTCCTGCACTAATCCTGCACACCGTGCAAGGCATACAAAATCTGGGGGAATGTTTTGGGTGATAAATACTTGATAAACATTCATGGATTCTGCTGAAAATTATTTTATATTATTTTTTGTAAACATTATATATATTTTATACTTGATAAACATTCATGGATTCTGCTGAAAATTATTTTATATTATTTTTTGTAAACATTATACATATTTTATACTTGATAAACATTTATGGACTCTGCTGAAAATTATTTTATATTATTATTTTTAAATATTATACATATTTCTTTTCTTTTGTAAACAATTTTATTGTTTCATTAGTTATCCTTATATGTTTGTCTGCATATACTGCTTGTATTTAAAGCACAAAAAACTTAGTAAAAGGTTATTGGGGAAAAATACATTTGAGGGTGCTCTGAGGTCCTCTTCAGTTTCTTTATGACATAATGACACTGCCTGTGGGATGAAAAGTTACACATTTTATATACCTAAAATGCAAAATCTCCATTAAATCTCCATTAAACATCATTCTGTTTCTCCACATATACTATTCTCTTTTCATACAGATGCATCCCATCTACCTAACATTTTATTTGCATGTTATAGGAATTTTATGCTTTATCCCTTATCAGCAATTCTGCATTTCTCAAAATATGATTCTTCCATTGAAAAACTGTTATGCACATTTAGTACCTCCTCATTATTAAACAAAGAAATAAGCTATTTTTCTATAAGAGTCTTGGTTATGAACCCTCTGCATTTTGTCCACTCCTTGTTTAGGCTACTTTGCACTGCAAGTTCCATAGGCAGTATTAGCATTTCTATAATGTGAGCATGAATAAGAGAAAAGCACTCATGATCCTTGTTTCTGTTACTTTGTTTTCTTCTGTTTATATTTTTAATGCATCTCACAAGTTCAAAATTCGTACATGAAATACATTAATTTTGATATTGGAAAAATCTGCTCAGACAGTCATACTGCCCATTACTTCCCTATGCCAAATACCTCCAACATTATCATTCCATTTTTTCCAGACACATTAATTTGTTAAAAATAGCTATTTCTAACACTGCTGTGGTACATCCATAAATGCAACCACTTCTGACACTGTCGTCTTCTCTGTTTTGTGAAAGCATGCAGTATGTATTCTTAAATGAACAACTTAACTAAGTACTCATAGCTTTTAATATGTTGAGACAGACTCCCAGGATTCACTAATCTTCCATGCAGGACTAACTTAGTCCTGCACCGAAGTGCCTGTGTAGGAGCAGGACGGCAGCACACCATGCATATTAATGAAGGCGCGCTGACCGAGCTCCCAGGATTACAATGAGCGTGTACGAGTGCAGGGGGTGTGTCCGAGAGCAAAGCTACCAGAATAAACATGCCTCTGCAATGTAGAACAGCAGAAGGTGTTAAGAAATGAGCGAGATGGCTCATAGGTGTTCGCATATCCCCACCAACAGCCCCCCATGTGTACAACAGCAACAGTGCATATAAATTAAAAGAAGAAGCCCTTTTATTTATTTTTTAAATCTGAGTACAGCTAACCATAGGTGTGTGGGTGGGACCATTGCTTAGCTATGCTTATAGCAGCTTAAAAGGCTGAAGAGGATAACAAGGAAGATATATGCAAATGAAGCAGCACAGCAATATTGTAGCAGGCACAGGATTTGCCTAACGAGCGGGCATTCCCAGTTTGAGTCCCACTGCAGTATATTCCATTTTCTCTTCAAATCACTCTATGATAAATATTTTCTGTGGCATAACTTAATAAATAACATACATTTGTAAACTGCAGTACTGAATTTAATGCAGATGTGAGTTGTCAGTGTCATAATGCTGCAAAGTCCACAGATAATCACATGTGCCCCATAAAGTATCACAGATACAAATGGAAGGTAAACTGTGTAATGAATGATAACTCCATACATTTTCCAAATCACCCACCTCCCCAAGAACCATTACACTATTACTGTCTAAACTGTAGCAGTAGTAAGCGGTAGTAAGAGATAGTTAGCATATTTAAGCACTAGTAAGTGGGTTTAAGCCCATTTGCGTGGGGGTAAGCAATGCACACACAGTTTAAGCAAGATCAAAGCTAACTGTCTGCAAGTATATGTAACCGGAGGTTAACATTGCTTACCCTAGCGCAAACCAGTGCAAACCCACTTACCATTGCTTAAAAGTGCCTTGGTCACTCTGTATCCAACAGCTGCCTGCCCAGCAACAAAATAATCAGCACTCCCAAGTTGCAATCCCTGGACACTGCACACTATAGGCAAAGTGATTTACCACTAAGCCATGGCAAATACACATGCATCTGATGTTATCACAAACATATCATCCAGCACAGTCATTCAACAGTATAGGAAATGTATGTAATTATGTAGATGTATGTGTGTGTGTATGTACAAATATATATATATATATATATATATATATATATATATATATATATATATATATATATATATACACACACACATATCAAAAATGAACTTCATGACAACAAAGCATTACAAATGAATGAAAAGGAGAACACCAGCAACCCCTGTATTACTTAGCATTGTCGTCTTATGTAATATCAAGACCCCTTCAGACAGACATGTTACAGTAATACAAGCAACCATTTGTACATTGTTTAAATACAGTATTTCGAGCAGTTTATGTAAATTACCAAAACAGTTCCTGTCCAATCATAATGTGAGGACAGTAGTCTTGCAAAAAACTTAAGAAAATAATGAAAAACAGTGCACGTCGAGGGGGCGTGTGGGTGTGCTTCATGCTCAGAACATCAAACCTGGGACGTCGGTTCTGCAGAATTGGAGATGTGGCTGGGCAGGTGTGTGAGAAAACCACTGCTTCTCAAACCCCTAGCAGGATGATACCAGTGGAAGAAACAGTGTAAACCAGCTAAATCTAATCTTGACACAAAAACAGATCTGTCCCTGGTGGGATGAACCAAAAATTGTGAGTCAATCCGATGTTTACAAGTGTCTCGAAAGATGATCAAGGCAAGGCTCATACTTATGTGGTCTAAATGGATGAAGAGCCTGAAGAAGCTTGGGCCGAGACAGTATACTGATGAGTACTGAGACGTGGAGAGAGAGCAGTGTGTGGAGGTGTGGTATGGCTGGGCTAGCAACCACAGAATGTATGGTTGCTGTGCACATGGAGCTCAGGGGGGGTGGGGGAAGGAACCATGGGTATGAAATTATGGAAGATATATGCAAATGAAGCAGCACAGCAATAGTGTAGTGGGCAGAGCATCCGCCTAATGAGCAGGCATTCCCAGTTCGAGTCGTAGGTCCAGTGAAGGACAATACATTAAGTGAATTTGAAAACAAATCACTGAGGTACATGAGTGCATTTCCTATACCTATAGTTAATGAAATGTGGCACATTTAAAACATCATAGAGAACAACTGGAAAGTTATACTTGGCGACATTAGGATTAGCACCCAGATTTACATATAAGAAGGTAATTAACATTAAGAACATGGTAGAATTTGGAAACAATACAACCTCTAGTATGACCAGAATAGGATGTAACAAAAAGGGTACTTATGCATGTAGAAACTGCAAACAATGCAGGTTCATTAGTAACTCTTCCTTTGTGACTCTTAGTCACCCAAATAAAACTTTTTGGGCAAAAAACTATTACAATTGTAATAGTGAATCTGTTGTATATATTGCTACATGCATGTCCTGCAAAAGTTATTACATTGGAAAAACTGTAAGAAGTTTAAAACGCAGTATATACTAGCATAATTTGGCTATTAAAAAGAAAGACAAAACAAATTATCTCACCAGACATGCGCTCACTTGTCCTGCTTTTAAAAAAAATGTATTCTTTGTTTTAGAGAAGATAGACAAGGTTTTGTTTGAAGGTGATCTTAACAACATTTTAGAGTGTAAAGAAGCATTTTGGCAGTTGTATTTAGGTGCAGATAGTGCATCTGGATTAAATGAATCGATAAATTTAAAATGTTTTTTATTACACAGGTAAACTCATATGTATACATTTTATACATTCATTTGTATAAAATAACTTTTTAACTATAAAGAAAAAAAGCATTTTATAAAATCAAAAATACACAGATGCATCTATTTATTTATGCAAATACTTTTAGTTTAAATTTATTTATGTCATTTCCTGTATGTTATTAGGGGTAAGATATAAAAAGGAAGTTTGGGTAGGGCAAATAGGTTTTTCTGAAGAAGTTCACACAATAAAAAGTGGATGAAAGTGCTAAACACACCGTCCTAGTGTAGTCTTTGGATTTGTCAAACTGTGACTGGAAGTTAGCAATGCTTACCATCGCACAAACCTGCTTAAACTGCTTAAAAGTGCCTTAATCACTCTGTAGCCAACGACCCTTGTTCTGCCCAGCAACAAAATAAGCAGCCTCTGAAAGGCTCAAACCCAGGACCCTGCACACCATACACAAAGTGATTTACCACTAAGCCATAAAAGATATACATCAATTGGATGTTTTCAGTAACATATCATCCAGCCCAGTCATGCAAAAGTACAGAGAATGTATACCAACATCTAGATGTATGTGTGTGTGTAAATATATTAATATCTAAACATATACAACATGTCTACATATGTGTATATATATATATATATATATATATATATATATATATATATATATGTGTGTGTGTGTGTGTATATTTAGAAATATTTACACATTTTATATATATATATATATATATATATATATATATATATATATATATATATATATATATATAACATATATACATGCAAATGCCTACATCAACACTATATATGCACCTATATGTCCACATATACACAGCAAGGTACATATATGTATGCAGATATATAGCTATGTAGGTATATATGGACATAGGCATACATATGTAATCTGATAAATATATATATATATATATATATATATATATATATATATATATATATATATATATATATATAGATATATGTGGCCATATATCTGTAGATTGCAATGGTAGAGTAACAAAAACAGATAAGTCCACATGCACCATTAATGGGGTTGAGAGGCCCCAAACAATATACGTCTTATATGAATAGACATACCCCCCCCAGCCAAACACATCTGCCCTGCAATACATTACCGAGTGTTGCAGATCCCATAACCAGGACCTGACATGATATGGGCACAAGATGTTACCAGTACTACATCCCACCTATATATTGTCAGGCTGGTATTGGTAACATATCATGCAGTACAGTCTGGCTCCCATAGGAATTGTAAAATGTGGAAGCTACCAACATCCCCAGGATACATATACACAGAGACATATCTGCAGATACAACTATACCTATATATATATAATTACATATATATATATATATATATATATATATATATATATATATATAGATATACATGTGACTATGCATACACACGCAGAGATGTACAGTAAGATACATATGTAGAAGGTGCACAAAATATGGAACAGCCACTATGCCTACAGTTTACACCTGAACAACTGGACACTGTTTGGGCCACCCATACAAATAACAATCATTGCCTGAAACATATACCCACAGAGAGGTCATAGGAAAAACATCACACACAGGTTTGCTAGAATGTAAAACCTTTATTTGTGTACTATTACAGTTCTATATACTATTGCTACTATAACTGGGATTGTCTTCACAGACATGGTGTGTGTGGGAGGTCACATCTGCTTTCCACATGTGTGCCATTGGCTACTGACAGACATCCTAAGGACATCATAGTAAAGTACCGCTGATAGCAAGTACTGCCCCTGTCGACTGCAGCAGAGATATTGGCCAATGTGTGTGGACATTCTGACACACGCTGTACAGTCCAGAGGTATACACGCAAAACATGTGTACCATGCCTGACAATATGGATGTTAACAGTCATGTAGATGGGTATAACACATAACAACTGGTATACATATTCCACCATAGGTTATGCATTCACACACCCCTGTCTGGCCTGACAGGGTAATAACTGCTGGTAAAGGGGTGCCATGGCCACATACTACCCACTACATATTGACATACATATGTACAGCATCCCACTGCTCTGTCTGACATACATGACTGTTAAGGGAGGCTCGGCAGCAGTACATCTGGCAAGTATCTGCACATGACATCTCACTGGGTAAGTACCCTAAGCTGCTAGGCATGTAACAATGCACTGTGCAGGCTACAGGCAGATTTGCTTAACACTGGCCTACTTCTCCTATGGGGGAATGCACATATACCTGCATATATAGCAGGCTGTACAGGCATGTCACAGCACAGGGTAAGATACACATGTGTGAAAGTGCATAACCACAACCAATGAGAACACAGCCACATATGGCAAGCTAGCATAATATTACAGTATATGGACTATCTGTTCAACACCATCCTCATATGTGCCACTCACACACTAACCCTACATATACTGGACTGCTAAACAATTTGGTCTGATGGCTGACTATGGTATGGGACATGTGTGTGTATGGCCCTACAAACATGTAAGCCAATATGGTAACATACAGTGGAGCAGCATGTAACATCAGATAGAATGGGACGTAGGATGATGACAACTACCACAGGCCAAGTTACATATTAACAATACACACACTGTCGACATTCACCATAAGTACAGAGACTTCAGTACAGTAGAAACAACCACAGTATGTCCAGGTTATTTCATCAAATATAACCTTTACTGTACATAACATGTGTAGCAGTCGGATATCTCACCGGCTTGTTCTCAGATATGATGACACTAATTATGCTGTACAGCACATATGCACCTCTTCATGCACGACATATGTACAAAGGTTGACAGAGTTGTGGCTGGAAGCACATACACAAGGCCAGTATTAACATGTTGCTGTGATAACCTCATACATTTACTGTTGTAACAGGGTTTGTTGCAACATATGTCCTATGAGGGATATGTAGTCAGTAACTGTCACAGCTTTCAACATCTACAGACTGCAGTCTTCATACTACCTTCTGCAGTCCACAGATAGATGCTCCATGGGTAACACATGAAACCAAAGGCACAACACACTGCCTAGTCTGCAGATGACCCTGCAGATGGGGATTCCTCATAAACATAGAACTGACATGGCAGGCATTGAGACATGTAGGACAGCCATATCCAGACACACACTGTTAAACCAACATTACTCAAAATGCAGTATAGCAGCACTTACAGTCTGTAGTCAGGTCAGGCACATCCCCCTCCTGTGTATTGCCCTGGTTTCCACAGTGTATGTTGTTAGATATAAATTCTCAATCCATCTGAGGTGCTGTTTGCCAAACAACAGATCTAGTTCCTTCTCACAGTGAATAAAAAGGGTCAACACCAACATGATGTTCCTAGATATTGGAGTGTGTTTCCATGCAATTAGCTATGGGAATGTTACCACAGCTGTTCCACATGCAATCAGCTAGGGAAGGACTGCAATTCGTGCAGAGGCCATCAGCTGATCATGCGCATCACTTAAAATACACAAACTGCTGCCTAAGCAAAGCAGGTGTAGTTCTACACATCCACCAGAGAGGGAGTGGGAGATGCTGACAGAGGCAAAGACAAGTCAGGGAGGGGTGAGAGAGTAAAACCTAAGCATGTTTGTGTCACACAGCTACCAGCACAGGGTATCAAACCCCTGATAACTATGTTGTGCTATCACAGTTCTATGCAGTTATTGGATGTGCCACATGGGTTACCTGTTGTGGTGCCCTCAGAACATATACGTGATGGTGAGTGACATCTGCAACAGGGATATGGTAGCTATATGGTAGGTGATGTATACATGCCTGTCTGCATGAAAAGGTGCCAGCATCAACACAGCCACACTCTCACAGGGATGCACACACATTGACACACTTGGCAGGGCCAGGATTACAACTCATCAGTACTGGGATTGCCACAACACATCACTATGCAGTTATCACATGCACCACATGGGTCATACAGAGGTTGTATGGGCAAAGAATATGGGGAGGTGTCTGACATCAGACAGCATGCTTCAGTATGCCAATGGGGGTTGTAGTGAGTGTGGATGTGAACATAGGCACTGTAAAACATACACACAAACACACAAGGTGCCAGTACTGACATGCATGGGTGCATGTCTGCATGGGTGTGTGGTAGTTGACTTTGCCATACGGCTATACAAGGCTAGGCAATGATTATACCTTGCCATCTGGCCACATTACAATGGTCTGCATTGTGGCTCAGGGCTGTAGTTTCTACATTTGCCCACACAGGTGGTTATTGTATCTCCCATCCAGTCACCTGGGTGACTATTGTGTGTGGCCAATGCTGTGCATCACTTGCCATGTATGTGCTCCTTAGTCCATGACATGGACGCTGTCTGGGATGTGCACACCTCCTACATGCATGTACAGTGACATGTGGAACTGTACCTGGGGTGTCTGGCCCATGTTGTGAACACAGATTATCATCAAATGTGCCAGTCTTGCCCACCAGTGATGGAACTGGTAATGGCAGGAGGTTAACCCTGCACCAACATTGATAGCATGCTAACGGCATTTCCTGGTGTCAGTGGCATCTGTCCATACAGAGCATGTTGTCAGGCATGGTATGTCCTTTGTGGGTCACATATGATGGCACCACAGGTGCTGCAGGTGCCCATTGGGGAACATGGGGGAGGTGCACTGTCTGCATGTATGTGCATATTGGACAGATGGACAGTGTGCCATGCCCTCTGTAGCCCACTGCTATCACTCCATAGTTACTATCAGTGGCCAATGTGCAGTGTACTACCCACATATTGACTGTTGCCTAGGCATGTGTGTGTGTATGAGACATGGGTTGAGAGTGTGCCCTGGGTAATACTGGGGTTGCTAACTGTGATTGCCTGGCCTGGATGTCACATGTATGGGTATGGCTTTGCACTCCAGCCTCTAAGCTATTTCACATCTGTTATCCCTGTATGGTGGACATTGTGATATATAGTAGGGCCATCATATAAGAAATATGCAAAACATGCACCACATTGGTCATAGATGTCACACACTCACAACCACCTCCACACAGGATACAAGTTAAATACACACACAAACATGTCATTTCTGAGAGTTGAATCCCTACCTAACTAGTTTATTACACTACAGAACTACACAGTTATAGTATGCATCACTGAGATTACTGGAGTACTCCTTTCCCAAAGGTGTATATCACATTGGATCAGCAGGATTGCCAAAGTAGGACATTTGAATTGTAGTGAGCATGACTAGCCTAAAATGCATTACTCCCTACACAGTGACACACACACAAAACATCCACAACCAACATGTGTGGGTTTAGAACCCCTAACAAAGGTCTATATCACACTACAGCATGGAGCTGTTATAGGACACACTGCAGGGATTACTGGAAAACCCCTTCCCCAAAGGTGTACTTCACAATGAATGACATCAGCTGGATTGCCAAAGTAGGCCATTTGAAATGTATTGCGTGTGACTAGCCTAAAATGCATTGCTCCATACACAGACATTGTAACACACAGAAAACATCCAGAACCACCATGCGTGGTGATGGAATCCTAACACAATTCTAAATCACACTACAGTAGTACACAGTTATGGCACATGCTACGGAGATTACTGGGCTACATCCTTCCCAGGGGTGTATTTCTAGGTGAGTGACACCAGCAGCCTTGCCAAAGTTGAGTATATGACCTGTAGGCAGTGTGAGTAACCCAAAAAAGCATTGTTATCTACACAGACAGACACCCACTTGCCATGTCTAGGATTAGAAGACCTACCTAACAACTTTATCACACTACAACAGTATGCAGTTACAAGACGCGCTACAGAGATTACTGGGCTACAACCTTTCCACAGGTGCATTTCTAGGTGGATGACATCAGCAGCCTTGCCAAAGTTGAGTATATGACCTATAGGCAGTGTGGGTACCCTAAAAAGCATTGTTCTCTACACAGACAGACACCCACTTGTCATATCTATGATTAGAACACCTCCCAATTTACTTTATCACACTACAGCAGTACGCAGTTACAAGACGCACTACAGAGATTACTGAGCTACAATCTTCCCAGAGGTGTATTTCTAGGTGGATGGCATCATCAGCCTTGCCAAAGTTGAGTATATGAACTGTAAGCAGTGTGAGTACCCTAAAAAGCATTGTTCTCTACACTGACAGACACACACTTGCCATGTCTGGGATTAGAACACCTACCTAACTACTTTATCACACTAGAAAAGTATGCACTTATGGGACGCACCATGGAAATTACTGGGATACAACTCTCCCAAAGGTGTATTTCACATTGGATGACCTCAACAGGCTTGCCATAGTAGGGCTATGGGGAGGGCAGTGTGTGTGTATGGGCCATAACCCATTCATCTATGGGGTTGACACGCCACATGTTGGCACACACAGGGTCATATTTCACAGGTATGTGTATACAGCTGCTAGATAACTACTTCCTTGTACAGTCATGTTGCACAGCTGGCATGTGCACCACATAGTCTGTAATGCTAACAGATACTGGTGGCTAGTATCTGCAGTGAGTGACATCTGCACCTCATGTGTTTGCGGCCCTTTGGCTGTGTGCTGGGTGGTACAGGCTTGGATGGCTCCTTGTCACAGTCACCCTCTTCTACACATCTATGTCCGTCTAACTTTGTCTTATTATACTGTGTTGTCCTTACATATCTGTCTGTATTCCTATCCACTGTTTGTGCAAAGCATGAGTGGTGCATACTGATGAGTGTCTGCACTAACAACTGTGACTGCCAGATATGTCTGGTCCACTGGTGTTTGCAGACTTGGCCCAAGTGTGTGAGCATGCCCAGTATGACCTTTCAGTATGTTGTTGACTGGCATTGTCTTCATTTCTCTAAGTGTGTGAGCATGCCCAGTACTGACATCTGTATTGCATGTGTGGATCAAGTCCAGGTAGTTTGTACTGCAGTGCTGACTTTTGTGTTGTACACCAACAGGTAGCATGCTGTCTCGGCAGGGTATCCAACAATCATTTGGCATTGACTGTTACTACATTTCTGCATAGCTGGGGGGCACACCTGACTGCTTCTACATTTCTACACAGGATTGGGGAACACCTGACTGTTACTATATTTCTATGTAGGATGGGGGGAGGTCACACCTGACTGTTACTATATTTCTATGTAGGATGGGGCAAGGGCATACCTGACTATTTCTACATTTCTACACAGGATTGGGGGGGTACACCTGACTGTTACTATATTTCTATGTAAGATGGGGGGAGGGCACAACTGACTATTTTTAAACATCTACACAGGATTGGGGGGCACACCTGACTGTTACTATATTTCTACGTAGGATGGGGGGCACACCTGACACTTGTACACATTTGCTAGGACTGTACTGGTATGTCGGGTCCTCCATTTCAGTCTGTAGTCTTACCTATCATGTTGGCTAGAGGCATACCAGTGTACTACACATCTTAGCTTTTAATTACCTACATATTAATTTCTGACTTCCTTGCCTTCAGAACTGACATCCCACTGCCTGACCTGCTGTAATCTCTCTGTGTAGGCCTGGGGGGGAGGTTACCCTTAGGCCTCATTCAGAGGCCATAGCACAGCATTTGTTTGTGTTATTCTACACCTGTCCTGCTGGCTGTGCTGTTGTTGGTTATGTGACCCCCCCACCCTGACTGGCATGGGTGAGTCACTTACCTTGTGGGGGTCCTAGTATTGAGGGTGGTGCTGCAGGGCTGCCTATGTCGGATGCACATAGTACACTCCCTACACATGGTTAGGCACAGGTAGTGTAATGTTTGGCATCCCTTTTACTGTATGTGAGAGTCGAAGAGAGGTGTTATTCCCTGGGTCCCTCCCGTGCCAGTGTATATGTTATGCGTTGCCTCTTTGCCAAGGCCAGGGCATACTGGGCACACCTTCTTCTGCCTACTGGGGCAAGCTCAGGTTGTTCCTCCTTCGAGTCACTCTGTGCTTGTACAGGCCTTGGCAATGGTGAGGGGGGGGGGGGCTGTGTGGCCCTGCCCCATGCTGTTCCTGCTGCAGCTGTTTCCACAGGATCATATTGTGTAGCATGACACATACAAGAACAATTTGGGTACATGTAGCTGATGAGTACTGCAAGGCTCCACTGGATGTGTCCAGGCACTGGAATCATGACTTGAGCATCCCTAACACACACTCTATTATGATTCTTGTTTGTGTGTGTGCCTCATTATGGAGTTCTTGTGTGTGTGTGTGTGCATTTTGATGGGTGTCATCAGCCATGTTTCCAGTGCATATCCAGCATCCCCCACTAGGTGACCATGTGGGCTGTCCCCATTGGCAAATCCCTAGTACAGCTGCTTCGGATGCCAGATGTGGGAACCGTGATAACTTCCAGGGCAGCCAGCACACGTTAATTATTATGGCCTGGGAATCGCACATGACCTGGCAGTTGATGGAGGGGAAGCCCTTGTGATTGATGTAGACCCTACCCCGCTCACCGGGTGGTGCTTTGATGTGTATGTGCATGCAGTCTATTGCACCCACTACCTCAGAGTATTCTGCTATTTGGTAGAAGAGACACATATTGCTGGCCAATGCCTCACGGGTGTTGGGGAAATATATGTGCTCATCGACATGTGCTGACATGGCATCCAGGAACTGGTGGAGTACCCTGGATGCTGATGCCTGTGAAATCCCCATCATATACCAAGTTGGCCTTTGAAAGGTATCTGTAGCTAGTATTCTTAGGCCTACACATACCTTGGTATTCAATGGGATGGGTTCCCCTCTGTTAGTTCTGTGTGTCAGGCATGGCTGGCACAGCTCAACAATTCGCTGTAGGAGGTCCCTGTCCACTCTATAGTGTTCCACTATCACCAGTTCATGTAGCCCTAGGTAGGTTATCCTGGGTCTGTACACTCTTCTCCATCTCCTCACTGTGGGTTGCTCAGCGGCATTCACATCCTCACCACCCTTAGCCTCTTCCACAAATTGTATGATAGCTATTGCAGCCCCTAACATTTTGCTGTTGTGAGTGTTAAAAGTTCCCTGCTTGTTTACACCAGTGGCGTAGAGTGTGGGAAAAACCAGAGGGGAAGGCGTTTGCTTAGTTTATAGTAGTGTTCTGGGCTGGGCTGGTCTGCTGCCTGTGTAATTGGCTGATTCTGATACATTTCACCTGCCAGCTAAGCTAGTACTCCTTGATTACCTTCCTACTGATGTTTTCCCTTCCCATTGCCTTCCTGTCTACGCCCGGTGGTGCGCCACGCAAACAGAGTGCCCAAATGTGCACACTGCTGCTATTGCCTGTTTAACTTTTTTTTTCCTCCTGTAAACCCAGTGTGCAGCACGCACACCTGCTTAGGCTTTGTAAAGACTGCTAGGCAGGTTTAGTCACACCCCCCAAGCTTAGCTGTACTAGGCTAGGAACAAACCCGAGCAACAGGGCTCCAATCCACTTACAGTATGCCTAACACACGCACCCATGATGTCACCTAACTCCTAGGCTTGCACCAAGCTATTCCTCCTCTTACACTGTTGGGACCTGACTCACATGATGGGGAAAACTGAGATTCACTACCCTCCCCCTCATTTGCATAGGATTGCCTGCTAATGCGTAGTTACATGTCTCACACCAAGCCTCCCCCCTTAGTAACCACTACTCACTGGCCAGGTTGCCTTCTGCCTGCCATTAACTTGCATGGCAGAATACTGATTTTAGTTAGACTGCTTATTTTAGGTTTATTTTATTATTTCCCCCGATCCCATTTGTGTGCTGCTGCCCTACGCTTAAACGGCTGAGGTCGGCTAAAAAAAATAAAAGTTGATTTTTTAAATTTTTGTATTGTTTGCAATGCCAGTGGCCTTATACTTGGCCATTGGCATGCTTACTACATGATATGCATCCTTTATTTGGAGCTGTCATAGCTCCGTTTTGGATTTTACAGATAACCACATCGCCACAACAGTCAGGAAATCCTTCTATGTGGTACACCTCATCATTAAGGGCTTTTTATCCAGAAAAAAGGAGGTCATTGTCCCACTGTACTCATCCCTCATTAGACCCATTATAGAATACAACGCTCCGTTTGGTATGTACCTCTCAAGACAACTGGAAAAGCTGCAGAAATACCTGACTAAAAGAATCACAGGCCTAAAGCAGATGCCCTACGCTGACCACCTTAAAAAACTCCAGCTATACTCTGTCGCATATCGTCTAGTTAGAAGCGATCTTTGCTTAACATACAAGGCCATGTCAAACCCAGAGCTGTTGGACATGCTACACTTAAAGAAATCCCAATCCCTCAGAGCCACATGCTCCAGGGATCTAAATCTTGTCATCACAATAAACAAAACATGCTGGAGGGATAGGTTCCTGACCCAGAGACTCCCCAGACACTGGAATAGATTGGCCATACATGTCAAGCAGAGTGCCTCTTTGGTCCTCTTAAAAAGGAACCTTGATGACTGGATGGGAGAAAGGAAATTCACCCCAGGGATCACGTCAGTCGCCCTGCTAGACAGGGGTCCAGGGAAGTAAATAGTGTGGGAAGAAATAGCCAGGGAATTGTTATGGCTAGGCTTGTATAGGCCCTAGGGCTGATAGCCTAGTACCAACTTATGAATCTATGAACCTATGTACTCAGTTACTAACCGAGTACATTTCTGCAGATAGCACTAGTCTTGCACGGACTGTTGCAAGCTTTCTGGATTGCAAAATCACCTCATTTGCATGGATGTCACCTGCAAATGGGGTGGTTTGCATACTAGGGCTTAGTCCATGCAAGATTAGTGCAGGAGCCCTCATGCACACCCCTGCAGGCTGTTCCTGGATCGCACAGCAGACATATTGCCTCCTTCAGCTCCTGCACTGACCTTGCACTCTGTGCAAGTTTTTGAGAATCTGGGGGCGAGTCTACTGCTGTTGGATTTTTTTTTACCTACAGAAAAAGTATGTATCATATATGCAACAGAGCATTTACTGAATTACTGACTATAACATTTTTCATCAGATCCCCTAGGTTGTGACTATAGGATCTGCCTAGCAGAGTTAAATAATGGTCAGTAAATAGACCAAAAGATTAACTAATCAATCAACAAATAAACTCATATCTGCATACAATGGCATATGAATAACTAAATAGATGAATGAGTAAATGATAAATGCATGCATTTTTACATCCTGCATAAAGCTGTGAGACATACAGTAAGAAAAGGTCTGTATCCCTTCAGCATGGTCCATATTGTCTAAAGGCTGCTAATATTGGTATCAGAGGCTGCCTTGATTGTCTCTGCTGCACTTCCTGGCTTGTACCTTGGACCACAATGTTCCTTAATTTTCATGGATTAGTTATGTGTGCTATATCATGCAAGTATGTGCATGCGTCTGCTCACACTACCTTATGTTTTTCCATATTTGTAAGCACCTCTAAATGCTTTTAAATATTCTTGCACATATTTCATGTACTAATACATTTTTTCTTTAATGTGTTTAAATTATTTGATCAGTGCCACAGCTATTGATCCCATTAGTATGTTTTATGCTAGTATGAGCAATGCTGTATTAGTTTTATTTTTAATAGGCAGCCATGAGTTTTGTATAAGCTTCTGCAGCTACTCTTTTAACAGCTTATAACATTTTCTTTTTCAATATTACTGAAACATTCTGCTGATATGTTCTGCTGACTATAATGTACCAGAGGTAGAGCACTATTGCTGCACAGTCCGTGAGACTCATCGTTGCACTATTCAGTTTAGAGTCCTGCATTTGTATGTTGACTTAGCCACTGCAGAGATAAAGGATGTACCGTGGAACCTCCCACTGCTGATTCTTGATGAAATGTTCTGTATTCAGCAGATAGCAACATGTAGTAATGCTTTCATTTTCTCTTCTTCCACTTTCAATTGAGACAGAAGCAAAACGGAAGCTGCAAGGATTCCTTAAATGCAAAACTCCCTCAAAAGCTGCAAAACAGAAACGCTAATCTTTTCAGATTAATTCTTATGCAAAACCCCCCTGACCACTTATGTTTACCTTGGTATTCTAGAAAGACATTTTGTACAAAGGTTTTGTGTCATTCAGATATTTTACACTATATGTAGTGCAAATGCCATATAATAACTCATAAAGAGCCTGTATGTTCTTTTCTCCATTCTTCTTATTTTTCTCTTTTTTTAAACGGGCGACCATGACAGATCTGTGTGTTAAATAAATGTTATACAAGCAATGGGTCTATATCATAACCTCAAAACCCCATTTCAGCAAATACATAAATGTTGGCACATATTGCGTGAACCGCGAATACACCGAACGCCCTAAACTGCAAAATTCAAAATCTCGAACCGGCATAGTTGGCCAACCCCACCACTCACTACATACTACCCACCCAAACAAAATAAATAAACCACATACATACACTAACCGAAACCCTACTTCTAAACCTACACTAAACCTTACATACATCACTATCTATGCACTTACCTTAACCCGCACCCTAACCCTAAGGTCTGTAACTATCGCACACTTACCTTACGGAGCTATACCGCAGAAGGGCCAACTATGCCAATTCGAGATTTTGAATTTCACGGTTTTGGGTGTTCGGTGTATTCCCGATTCATGCAATATGTGTCAACGTTTATATATTCGCTGAAACGGGCTTTCGCGGTTATAATATATACCCGTTAAAACATCATTTTACTGGTCATTGTGAAGTGCCTAAAATAAACATTGAATGTGGAACTATACCTTATGCCTCTTATTATTTCACATCAGCCAGTACTACTGAGTGGTCTATGCTTGTACTCAGCAGAGAGATATCCCAGTGGGAAAAGGCCTGGGTAAATGACTGGAACACTGTGTTTCTCTGTAAAGTCTATATCATGCATACTGGAGGATGTCAGAGTCAGTGATGATTATGCTGCCTGCAGTTTATATGAAGAACCAGCCACCTGAGTGATACTATTTCTAACTGATGTGTAATACACCTGTTGAAAAACATAAAAGCTTGACTGGAAACATGCCGGCAGGTTATTGTGCGTTTGACACTACTAACATTTATTTTTTGCACAAGCTACAGCACACAATTGAGGACTGTGTCAGTATCCTGCCTCTAGCTGACAAGTGCACAGGTCTCAGTAGGCTACAGCAATATTCCTGTGTCTAGATGTAGTCAGCTGTTAAACCTGCATGTCTAGCAGTACGGGGTCACAATATTGTATTACAGCAGTCAGATCCATATGACTCATGTCACAGGTTGTTATACTTAGTAACTTTGCCAACCTGGCGCTAATCAAAGAGCTATGAGTTTGAGCCAAAGTTCTGCCTTAATTGAATCATTGTCTACAGAGCAACTAGTCTAAGAATGCAGTACTAATGGCAAACATGATTTTGTGTCAGGTTTTTAACTTGCATCTAGTCAATTAAATGTAACTTAGAGTCATGTATATAACTTAAAATCAAGATTCAGCTGACAAGGTCCTGAGTCAGTAAAAAAATATTATAGAATATATAACAATTAATTAAGGAGGATGTCAAAGGAAAAACTTCAAAGACCAATACACGTAAGGTTCAGTTAAGGCACTTTTAATTGACTTGCCGCAAGGAGACAAAAACATGCAAATACAAGGATTTGTCTAACTACTAACAGGAAGTATGTTCATTCTTATACTATTTTTACAAGACATGGCCTTCTAAGCTGACATAATCAAGCACAACTTTCAGTATTGTTCTACAGCAGATGTTACTCAGATTTTCTGCTGACATGACTAGATTTGTGAGAAACTTTTGAGAAAAACAACCTGGCCTTGGTGACCATTAATGCATTTACAAGCGTCTATTGTACAGTGTTACATTTCAAGGTACTTTTCTAATTCAGATACAAGCAAATGCTGATTGCAGTTCATATTTTCAAGCAGGCTTTGTACTAATTATCTGTAGCTTCTACAGCTGTGTATTTTCTCATGGCACAGCGGAACTTCTTGTCTAAGTTTCATACAAGTAGTATTGTTCTATTTATTACTTTCCTAATGCAAGCAGAAATCACCTGCTTCTCAGTAAATTTCCAAGGCACAAGCAAGATTTTAGCTAACAATACAAGGTCAGAAAGCAACTGCAGTTTGTACAGATTTATGCAGTATGAAAGAGAATAAATGTGTTAACCCTTTTCAAGCTCTAAATGCACTAAGCATATTGCTAATACACACATTAATACATATTTTTCTAACATTTCCCCCTATTAATACTTTTATTCTACTTTCAAAATAAGCATAAACAGTTTGTTTTCTTCTCCTAACCTCTTCCAATCAGGATTTGCAGTTAAGAGAGTCATTCAGTTTAAACTTATGAAAGCATTTTTAGTCTTTTAACAGTTCTTCAAACTCAGTACTTTGATATAAGGTTTCAGAAACTGAAATGTCTATAAGGTCTTTAATCAGTGTTTTCATGCAGGGGATACCACAACAAACACATACTCCCAGTAGGAGCATACCTACACAAATGGCAGTCAGGATGTTCATTAGGATGGTACCCCATCCCCCAAACCATTTCTGGAAAAAGTCCATCAGTGGGTTTGGGCCTGGTTTGGTCATGGCCGACACTTGCTGAATTACCTCAAGATGATTGCCTATCTCATGTTCATGTTCAGGAATATATGAACAGCATTCTTCTTGGAATAAAGCGCACATACCACCTCTCGCCACTAGGGTGAAGTCGAGAGCCATGCAGTTTTGGAGCACTACAGTTCTCATAGCATTCATTTCATCAGTCACCAATTTGAGAGCAGAAAACGTTGCTTTGCTCATTACTTCGAGAAGTCTTTGACAGTTTTCTCAGCTCCCAGATCAATTTCATTGCTCCATATGCTGGTAATATGCCTGCCCACGATATAACGTTATCACTCAAGTGCATGTGTGTCAATCCTTTGCCTAGAGAGTGATGGTCTTTCCAACGCACATCGATTTGTCCCATTGGATTTACAGGTTTCTTGACAACTTCTTGGACATTTTGAATTTTTCCATGAGGCAAAACCGCAGTGTATCATATGGCCGGAACCAGATAACCCAAAAAAAACAACTGCTGGACCAATTCTCAGCTAACCATTTGTATGCCTTTCTGCCACACACAAAATAACAGTCCTCTACTTTAGTAGTAACCTTGCTATGAATATACACTCGCCCTGCATGAAACATTTTTCTATCAATTGTAGACAGCTGTTTATAAAGAAAAGAATTATGTTTTACTTCATCAAGTGTTTTGTGCATCAATCCAAGAAATTAGTCATAGTTTGTATTACAATAAAGATCTACTTTGTTACCTTTAGTGTAACATCTATAAGGAACAGTCACATTGCAATTGCTCCAACCCACCTGAACAGTATCATTTTTTATAAAAACACACAGTTCCCTTTTGTGGAACAGACACGTGCAATGCTATTTTATCTTGCGCTGTAATGGTTGAGGTATCATAAATCAAGTTCTCCCAGGTCTCATTGACCCCTAGGGGGACTGTAGTCATTAATAACCCCCCCCCCATATGCTGTCGGCAAAGCTGTGCAAATCCAGCAATTCGAAACATTGAAAGTCTCAGCATAAGCATATTTAATTGCCTGGTAAGTGTTAAAGTTTGGATGCCAGTTTATGAGTAACGCTTCACATTTATTCAGTTCAGTCTGTGTGGCTGGGAAAAGAAAAGGCCACAACAAAAAGGTTATTGCACTAATACAGTTAACAGGATGATTATGCAATACTTCTGAAGAAAGGGTTGTTCTGCATTCCTGTTTCTTCTGGACTCTATCATTTTTGCTCTTGTCATGTAACAAGATTTATGTCCAGTTTAAAGTTTTTAACTAATTGACAGTGCATCAGGTGGATCCAGGAGGCACGCTCCACAATTTTGACTGCAGTGGGTATTGACAAAAGCACTTGATATGGAACTTCCCACATCGGAGATGCCCAATTCTTCTTCTTAACTATCTTCAGCCAGATCCACGCTCCAGGGGGCACTGCCACTTCTGACGGTCTGGTTCGTTCTTTATCTGAAACAGAATTTAACTGCAACAAATGTTTAAAATTTAGGAGATTTTGCATGTACTCAGCTAATGTACTGTCAGCTTCCTGGTCTGCGGGCATGAGAGATTTCTACTGAGGTATATAGTAAGCCCTTCCAAAGAGCTTTTCAAAAGGAGTCAATCCTTTTGTATTCGGAACAGTTCTCATGCTCAACAGTGCCAGGGGCAGACAGTACACCCAGTTTCTCTACGTTTCTGTTATTAATTTTCTTAGCTTACTCTTTAAAATCCCATTATGCCTCTCTACTAGCCCTGCTGATTGTGGGTGATACGCACAATGATTTTTTAGAGAAATGCCAAAATGTCTACTTAACTGCTGTATGGTCTGATTTACAAAGTGTGTGCCGTTGTCACTGTAGATCCTTTCCGGAATGCCGAATCTAGGGATGATTTCTTTAACAAGCACTTTGGCCACAGTCGTAGCATCTGGATTTTTAGTTGGAAAGGCTTCCACCCATCTGGAAAACATATCTACAATGACAAGACAGTACTTCTTATTTTCACATTTATTCAACTCTATGAAATCCATACAGATAGTATGAAATGAATACGGTGGTGTAGGGAAACTCCCTTGCTTGGGCTTTAACGCCCCTTGTGCATGATGTTTATTACAGATGTGGCATAACAAACAAAATTGTTTAGAGTAGTTTGTAAATCCGTACGTCGTGAACACTTGGTTCACCAGCTGTACCATCCCCCCTGTTGAGACATGGCACTGCCCATGCTCAACAAAGCTGCATATGTAAACAAATTAGATGGCAATATTGGTTTTTCTTCTTTAGAAATGTACAGCCCCTTTTCAAGAATTGCTCCTCGTTTTACCCATCTTTGTTTTTCAGTTTGCATAGTAAGTGTTTGCATTGTCTTTAACATTTCTAAGTCTAAAATCTCAGAAGGTTGTAGTTCCTCATTCAAAAGAAATACTTCTGAAGCTGCCTGCTTTGCAGCTGTATCAGCTCTCGCATTACCTTTTGAAGTCCTGCCTGTTGCTTGGTATGAGCTGTGCATTTACAAATAGGTACTTTCTGAGGTAACTGAATAGATTCTAAAAGACCTAAAATAAGCTGTGCATGATTGAATGGTTTGCCAGTAGATGTTATCATTCCTCGATTTTTCCACTGTTGCGCGAAAACATGTACAGTAGAAAAAGCATACTGGCTGTCAGTAAAAATGTTCACACATTTATCCTTTGCTAAGGTACATGCCCGTGTCAAGGCATTCAATTCTGCTGCCTGTGCAGATAAACTATGTGGTAAAGAGTTCGCTTCTATAATGTCTGTGTCAGAAACTACTGCATATCCTACTAGGTTCTGTCCTGCAGGACCCCTTTTGCATGAGCCATCCACATAGTATGTCACCTCGGCATCATCTAAGGGAACATCCATAAGATCTTTTCTAGGCAATGTCTTTTGCTCAATCACCTGCAGGCAGCTGTGTGGTGTGCCATCTGCAGGGGTCGGGAGCAAGGTAGAAGGGTTCAAAGTCGTCGTTCAATTGTCATATGAGGCTGGCTCAACAATATAGTCATACAGGAAAGATGTCTAGCAGGGGAAAGGTATGCTACCTTCTCTTGCAGTAAAATAATCATGACTGCATGAGGCACTCTCAATGTGAGAGGGTGGAACAACACTACTGAGGCTGAAGCCTGTACTGCCATTGAGCTGCAACTACTGCTTGTACACAGTGAGGTAAAGACCGTGCCACTGGGTCCAGTTGTGATGAATAATAAGCAATAGGGAGCTGCTTGTCCCCATGCTGCTGTGCTAACACTGATGTCATATAACTTTGCTTACAATCTACAGTTTGGAAAAAACATTTATGATAGTTTGGTAATCCCAAAACTAATAAGGACGCTATTAACTGTTTCAATTTGCAGAAAGCAGATTCTGCTTCTGGTGTCCATTGTAATAAATCCTGTGCTGCCATAGGCTTTTTATAAATCAGATTAGTCAACGGTGCAGATTCCAAGGCATAGTTTGGAATCCAACTCTGACAAAAATTAGTCGTACCCAGGAAGGACATCATTTCCTTCTTGGTAGTGGGTTTTGGTGCTTGCAAAATCACTATTTTTCTGTCCTCATCTAATGTCCTACCTCCCTTGGATATTACATATCCTAGGTATTTAACTTGTTTTTTCCAAAGCTGCAGTTTATTTTTGTTTACTTTATGTCCTTCAGTGGCTAAAAATTGTAATAGCGCTATGGTATCTTCTTTACAATCTTGCTGGGTGGGGGATGCCAGCAGGATATCGTCAACATAAAGCAAAATCTGACTACCTCTTGGTGGGGTAAATCCTGCCAAGTTGCTTGCCATTTCTTGTGAGAATATTGTTGGACTTTCACAATACCCCTGTGGTAGTTGCATATATGTATACCTTTTCCCCTGAAATGTAAATGCAAACCAATGCTGGCTGTCATGGTGTATCGGTATCGAAAATAATGCATTGCTGATATCTACCACAGAAAAATATTTTTGTTCAACAGGGTGTGTGGGTCTGGCACCGTAGGTGCCCTTGGTATTTGAAAAATTATATTGATGCTGCTCTGCTTACTGCTTGCTTGCTTGCTTACTGTGGGATTTGAAGTCTTCTTAAGACACACAGTCTTGCTGTGCTGTTTACTGCTGAATCAGAGACACATCATGACTCCATCTGTCAAGCCTTTCAAATTGCACACTGATAAAGAAATATATTTTGCAGCTATAAGCACAGTTACAGATAACTTATTTTATAACAAACCACACATAGTCTGTCAGATTTGTAGCATATATTTACAAAGTTTTCCTTCATTACAGATATGAATGATGACTTCTACAAAATACCTCTCTCTGTCCTTCTCTCTGTCCTTCTCTCACATAACTGAATTACTACAATAGCTAAATACAGAGCTAGTCACGCACACAAGAGGTTGTTATTTCCTCAGTATATTTTTCTGGCCTTCTATGGGAAGTCACATAATGTCTGTTTTTAGACTTTTCTATTATCCTTTTGTGATGTAAGCACTTTTGCTGATGTGAAGATGCCATTCTGAAAGGAAACATCTGTATAAGCTGTTCCTACTGGAAAAAACATCACGTATTGCTGAATTTATAAAAAAAAGGATGTCTGTTAATAGATATTTGTTCTGCAAACATGAGAAAATCATATAATCCTTGCTTTCCAATATTGCTTTGTTAGGCTTTTCTTTTTGATGCTGTGAAGAGAAGCCTGTCTGTTATACATATAGTATGAATGCACATTTTACATTGCTAAACTCTATACATATATTCAAGCAAACTTTTTATTCTATAATTTATCTTTCAGCATATTTATATTCATAATATCTAACAATTCCCTCTGTTTTTAAACATACTCAAAACATTCCATATAAAAAACACATTATTTTTATATAAAACCTTTAGTCTTTTTTTGATACAAGTCAAAATGCAATTTTACATAGTTAATACAATGATATTAAAGTATTACTACCAAAACTGAATGTATTTAACAACTTTTTCTTTTGCAGACCATTCTGTGAAAATATTTTATCAGTTATGAGCTGTGTCTGTTTTAATTTTACTTGATTAATTTATTCTTTTGCAATCACAGAATTTAATTTATGACTTAGAACTGTTCCATTAACTCTTTGCAACTGTTGAATTAACTATAAGAGACAATAACTATGTGCTACTGCAAGCATTTATACACTGCTAAAAATATACAGTTTTAATGTCATTTTAACCATCACATTGTGTTCATGTCTCTGAAATGCTCAATAACATCTTGGTAAAATACTGAACTGGGCTTAGATACACAGACTGTTTGCTATTTATGCATTTCAATTTACTAGGTACCCTGGACCCATTGTTTTCTTTAAATATGTTTTTTTTCACACATATTCATTACTAGACATTAATTTCATTTGTACTGAATTCTTCTGCATTTGTACATACAAAGACTATCATTTGTACTGAAATTTTCTACATTTGTACGTACAAAGACTGTAAAGTACATTTAGTCTAATCTTACAAATATAATAACATTAATATTAAGCACAATCTTGGAAAATGTTTGTCTCTTTAGAAATATCTAGTGGAATTGCCACCAAATGCATATGTCCTGTTATTTTAAACTACATACTCAGCAATTAAAAACATTGATGCTTTTTTATACCAACATTGTTTTGCCAAAAACATATTAAAAATAGTGACCAATCTTGTTCATTTTTTTTTACATATCTTTACTCTCTTTTGTATAGCTGTAATCAATTTTAAGCCATCTCTTGTTTTTTTAAACCATCTCTTGTATAGCTTTATAGTTTAACAGGTTGTAAATACAATTTAATGCTAAACAATACAATAATAACCATTATGATAGCTATTAACAACTTGTAAAATATCTTATCCTGTCAGGTTTAATCCAGTTTACCAGTATTTCTAATACACTAATACCTGTTTTTTCCTCTCATAAAAGAGTATTGTACAAAGTTTTCCTGTAGCTTTATTTTAGACCCTTATTATTTATTTTTATGTAGCGTTATTTCAGACCCTTGTTGTTTATTTTTTCTGTAACTTTATTTCAGACCCTTGTTGTTTATTTTTTCTGTAGCGTTATTTCAGACCCTTGTGCAGTACTGCTTATACAGTCAGTGTAAAACTGAGAAAGTGCCCCTCCCTCTTATACAGTCAGTGTAAAACTGAGAAAGTACCCCTCCCCCTGTAGTACTTCAGCACTGTTTACCTGCCCTATGCTGTGAGAATAGAATGTATGTCAGCCTAACACTATGGTTATACATTTATTTTATTAGGTTACCAAACTATAGACCCCTGACTGATTTGATAATTTTTTCTAAAGCTTTTGCTGTTTACTACCTCTAGTAGGTATTTACACCCTCCTGTAAAATTGATTTGAACTGTATGTATACTATAGCCCATTTGCTGGCTGTACTTGATGCAACTGAGGTTTTTTTCTTTTTTGTCCTTTTAACATTTACTTGCAAACAGATTAGAAGTGACATCTATGCACAATTGTGGCATTTTATGACAATTACTAAATAGTGTTGCTTGTAAACATTTTAACAAGTATGTTTTAATAACAATAATGCTTTAGAAAAACTCAAGCTACTTGCCTGGCAATCAGTCTTGTTGTTTATCTTATCTTTTCAACATTTCCTGTAACTATTCATTCAGTCTAGGAAGGTCTGAGCTCACATTTTATACTCTATAAACTATAATTAATTATTTTAGCATTTTTCCTTTAATGTGATTGTGATTTGCATAACTATGCATTTATACAACATAAATAGACATCATTTTACAATTACCTTACATGGATTTCAGTATATTTTTTATTATTTATTTAACTATTTAACTGTCCTGCCATTAATTTTACAAAAACTGTTTGACTAATACCATCTGTGATTTTATTTATTTTTAAAATTCAGAACTTTAACTGTTTGGTGTTACTATACAATTATAACATATGTTTATTTATATTTGCTGTTGTCTGCCTTTTGCTTTTGTGCATTGTAAACAAATGTACTCTAGATGACAAGAACACACATGCATGTCTGTCTTGTATATGTATATCTTTATACAAGCATGTCATGTCCCTACCATCCTAGCATGCATGCTTAACCATTTTCAAAACATAAACATATTATAAAATATATTTCTTTTGCACAGAGTAGCTGTGTATGCAGGAAATTCCCAGTCTTTGTCAGTTGAGCTAATTTATTTCCTTTATCCTGCAACTGCAGTTGAATTTCCTGTGATGTTGCATGGTCTTTCTGACATTCTTTAGAAAGCTGTTCTGCTGAATTTGAAACTCCTATGCACTTTTGAAAAGATGTCTGTATAACTTGTCTAAGCTTCCTGAACTCATAGTGTCTGTCTTTTAGAAGTTTATTACATTTCTTTGTAACAAAATGTACTTGAGTTTCTATCAGTAACTGATTTGATTGTTGTTGCAACTCTGAAATAAACCTTTTGCATCTGGTGACAGAACATAACTGTCTAACATTTGAATATAATGTCAACATATTAACTTTTCTTGGTTCTTTACCTTTACAATTTTTGTCTGTACAGTCTAACCTTTGGATAATGTCATGCACTGTATTTTTATGACATTGTGCACACAAACATTTTTATACCACACATGATTTTATTTCAGATACCAGTCAAATATTATAATCCATTTGCATAATGCCTTACTATCAAATTGCAATCCATTTGCATAATGCCTTACTATTAACTTGCCCTAATAAGGTTTTACATTTGCTAATATGCTGTATATACACTTATTATGTTATTATTATTACCTCTATGGCATTCATACTGTATGTAACACAGAATAATTTTCTTACCAGTCAACAGACAGGCAGATGGCCAAGCTGCTTTACTGTAGATGGTTGAAAAGTTTCTGTAGTCACTTGTGAAGTTGGTACAGCAAAACTGGCAGATTCAGTCTTACAACCTCGTCTTGTACCTTTTCTGGAGAATTTATGGAACTGCTCCACCTTCCTGCAATGCAGTCTCACCGGATTTAGATGTCTATTAAACTGTATTGCTACAAACTGTTGAAAACTGTAGAAATCTGAAGTACTTCACATAAACGTTACTGTGCTTTTACAGGAGTGACATTACCCATTCACTCCCCCTGTTTTTGGATACAGGCTAGGAACGTTGTCAAAGGATCACCATTGAAAAATTATATTGAGCTTACTGGATCCAAAGTATCACGTCAGGGTCACTATTGAAAAATTATATTGATGCTGCTCTGCTTACTGCTTGCTTGCTTGCTTACTGTGGGATTTGAAGTCTTCTTAAGACACACAGTCTTGCTGTGCTGTTTACTGCTGAATCAGAGACACATCATGACTCCATCTGTCAAGCCTTTCAAATTGCACACTGATAAAGAAATATATTTTGCAGCTATAAGCACAGTTACAGATAACTTATTTTATAACAAACCACACGTAGTCTGTCAGATTTGTAGCATATATTTACAAAGTTTTCCTTCATTACAGATATGAATGATGACTTCTACAAAATACCTCTCTCTGTCCTTCTCTCTGTCCTTCTCTCACATAACTGAATTACTACAATAGCTAAATACAGAGCTAGTCACGCACACAAGAGGTTGTTATTTCCTCAGTATATTTTTCTGGCCTTCTATGGGAAGTCACATAATGTCTGTTTTTAGACTTTTCTATTGTCCTTTTGTGATGTAAGCACGTTTGCTGATGTGAAGATGCCATTCTGAAAGGAAACATCTGTATAAGCTGTTCCTACTGGAAAAAACATCACGTATTGCTGAATTTATAAAAAAGGATGTCTGTTAATAGATATTTGTTCTGCAAACATGAGAAAATCATATAATCCTTGCTTTCCAATATTGCTTTGTTAGGCTTTACTTTTTGATGCTGTGAAGAGAAGCCTGTCTGTTATACATATAGTATGAATGCACATTTTACATTGCTAAACTCTATACATATATTCAAGCAAACTTTTTATTCTATAATTTATCTTTCAGCATATTTATATTCATAATATCTAACAGTATTACTGCGTCATTTACAGCTTGTAAATCTTGGACCATACGCCACTCTCCATTCGCTTTATTAACAGGAAATAAGGGTGTGTTACATGGTGAATCAGGAGATTCCACCAGCACCCCTTCCTTAAGTAAAGCTGCTATAATAGGTTTGATTCCTACCTCTGCAACTTTTCTTAAGGGATACTGCCTTTTTTATGGTCTAAATGCTGACTTTGGTGTAATAGTAACTGGTCCTGCTGTACGAATAAGTCCTACATCTGATTTTCCTGTCGACCAGAGATTTTCTGGTATATTCTGTAAGGCATTCTCTTCCTCCTTCAATAGGAGTGCCAATCAGCTGTCCTTGCTAGATTGCAAGTGTACAGCTGGGTGGGTCTGAGTTATCCAATTCAGCTTCTGCATTTGTATTCCCTGTTCTGACAGTTCTAATTATGTTTGTTTTTCCCATCTTGTGACTTTTTCTCCTAAGTTTACCCATTTTACATTCTTGTCCTTAGTTAAGCTAACATGTGGTAATCGATTAGATTTATAGAGTGCAAAGAACTCCTGGGGCAATGAACAGCTGGCTACACTGTTCCCTTCTATGTCCCAGTACAGATTACGTAATATCAATCTGTTTGCATGATTTCTAAACAATTCTTGCTCATATTCCTTATGAGGTCCTGGTGTATTACAATAATACAGAGTACAGTGCAACAAATGCTGTTTATCAATATCAAGGGAGGGGAACTTGCTGATGGCTACGTTCATCAACTGTTTGGTCACCGCCCCTGGACCAGTCGTAACCAAGTCCTGGCTGTACCAATAAAACATTTCACCCTCCGACTGCACTGCAAAGGTATCAATTTGTCGCTGTGCTTCCATACCCTACATAGTCGGAACTACTGCTATACCAAATAGCTGCATAAGATCTCTGCCCAAGAGGTTTACTAGACATTTTGCAGATACAACAATTTAACTTTTCTGGGTCAATCCTGAAACAGGATCAGTTATCACAATATTATGGGAGAGGGGCTCCTGGTAGAGCTGTCCATTAGCTGCTTTCACTAATGTGTAATCAGGTGACTCTGAATTCTCTGGCAGTTTGGAGGGATGTACCAGGGTCCGTGATGCCCCTGAGTCACACAAGAATCTGACTTCCCTCCCTTCTAAAAGGAGTGTAACTTCTGGTTTTGTGTCTGCTAAATAGAGCTCTAAGCTCAATAAAGCCAAATCCAATATTTCATTTTCTTCACTATCCGTGACTTCTTGCACTTCCTCTATTTCTTCTGTCACATTCTCTACTCCCTCTATCACATACTCATTTGTCCCTTCTCTGCTATCCCCTTCTAGTGATTCCTGACTATCATATAGTCAGTCCTCAGTCACCCTCCTTATCCTCCGTGGTTGCCTTCTTGTTTTTCTTGCAATCCCTTGCCAAGTGTCCTTTCTTACTGCATTTAAAACATTCACCCCTTTTCTTTCGCCCTTCAAAGTCCTCTGATCATTGATCAGATTGTTTCTTTCCCTGGGCATTTCTCTTGCCCATTTTCCTAGACTGTACTACATATACTTCTGCTCCATCTTCTACAGAAAATACTTGGGCTTTCTTTTTCTTTTTGCTATTAAAATGCCTTTCGGCATGCCTAGCATATTCAAGCAATGATTGTAACCTGCTTGTACGATGATCTACCATGTGTTTTGTAATAAAGCTGCTTATAGGTGCAATACTGACTTTCAAAAATGCATTCTTTAACTGCTGCTTGTATGGGGAATCGTGTGTCTGATCTTCAGGAACCTGCATTCCACAGTGGTTATTAAAACATTCTAATAGTCTGGCATAATATCGGTCAATAGCTTCACCTTCCTGCTGGATGTATTGATTAATGCAAGTCCAGTCTGCCCTAGGCTTCCATTTCTCAGAGATGCGGTCTGTAAGACCTTTCACTCTGTTGTCTAACTCTGCGCTGCTATGTGGGAGGGGCCTGAGTGCAATGTCATGGGGATTCCAGTCGCCACTAATCATGTGCCAATCTGGTCCCACAATTTGTCTGACTACTTTTTCTACCTCTTCTCTATTTAAATTATAACTCAGCCTCATTCCTTGCAAATCTTCTAAGAACTTTCTAAAATTAACTTTTGGATGGGGAATTCCTTCAGTGGCTTTCCGGATGTCTTCCGGAGTCCAGGGTCTATACACTAGAATAGTTGGGTCCTGACCTTCTTGCCCTGCCTGAGGATTAGGCACTTCTATAAGTGGGCACATTTCTTCTTCACTCATAAGTCGTGAATTTCTACCCATTTGATATAACTCAATGTCCCCTTTTGAGTTTCCTGCCCGTGTTCGAGACCTGGTCTTGACGGGATCTCTAATAAACAGTTTCGCTTTTGTAGTGTCTCTACTCATAGTGACAGCAGGATATCGCAGGGGTGGACTAACTTGTTCACTTGCCTCATATTCTGGTAAAGGAGGCGGAGGGGCTGACACAATTACAAAGTTATTGTCCTTATCTAAAAAATTGCTTTTGAATTATTACTCTTTTGTTCCCTTCGATTTACTTCCTCAGTCCACCTGTGTGCCTGAGAAATTCCTAATTGACATTGCTTTTTTACCCGACCTCTAGAATCGGTTTTAAGCTGTTTGACAAGTGAGGATTTCTCTAGTTTACCATCAAATTCATACTTATTAACCCATTTTGAGTAGTATTTAATATTATCAGCACGCTGTGACTGCATGTATTTTGCGTCTTTGGTTAACAACGGATTTTGGGACCTTTTGCACAATTATTACCCATTTTGTTCTACCCTTTCAATCGTTACGTAACTCCTTATTTTTAACGTGGTGCCACGGATATTTTTATAGTCTCTTCAGAATGACTGCCTAGCTGCTCTGTTTCCCTGATCTATGACAAGACAGTAATCTTTCTGTCCCTGACTTAAAAATAAAGTCTTAACAGAACAAATACAAATCTAGTCCCTGATCTAAAACAGAAAAAGAAGGTAGATTCACCTTACCTGAGCCTTCATGATTGATCACCTGGTTCGAGTAAACCCATCCTTCAGTCGCAGATCAGAAAGTGGCTAGCCTCTTTTGTACGACAATTCAGTCGGAGGACATTTCAAATAAGAAGAACCAATGTGGTTTCTTCCCCGTACGGTTTTGAGCCACCTAGCCTATCTGATCCGAGGTGAAGTGAAGGTTTCCGGTCCGAAGGATCAATCTGTCAAAGGAAAAACTTCAAAGACCAATACACGTAAGGTTCAGTTAAGGCACTTTTAATTGACTTGCCGCAAGGAGACAAAAACATGAAAATACAAGGATTTGTCTAACTACTAACAGGAAGTATGTTCATTCTTATACTATTTTTACAAGACATGGCCTTCTAAGCTGACGTAATCAAACACAACTTTCAGTATTGTTCTACAGCAGATGTTACTCAGATTTTCTGCTGACATGACTAGATTTGTGAGAAATTTTTGAGAAAAACAACCTGGCCTTGGTGACCATTAATCCATTTACAAGCATCTATTGTACAGTGTTACATTTCAAGGTACTTTTCTAATTCAGATACAAGCAAATGCTGATTGAAGTTCATATTTTCAAGCAGGCTTTGTACTAATTATCTGTAGCTTCTACAGCTGTGTATTTTCTCATGGCACAGTGGAACTTTTTGTCTAAGTTTCATACAAGTAGTATTGTTCTATTCATTACTTTCCTAATGCAAGCAGAAATCACCTGCTTCTCAGTAAATTTCCAAGGCACAAGCAAGATTTTAGCTAACAGTACAAGGTCAGAAAGCAACTGCAGTTTGTACAGATTTATGCAGTATGAAAAAGAATAAATGTGTTAACCCTTTTCAAGCTCTAAATGCACTAAGCATATTGCTAATACACACATTAATACATATTTTTCTAACAGAGGATGAGCTAGCCATGGGTTTAATGTTTCTTATACGTACATTTGAATCTGCTCTTTCCAATACTGTTATTAACAGACTCAGAAACTCAGCTCTGTAGCAAACAACCAAGAGCAACATTTGCAAAATTATCTCCTTGCCCCAACAGAGAGTACTGTTTTGTCACTCTCCAAGACCAATTGGCTCTCAGACAGTGCAATGGATCCTTTAAATTAATTTTTAAATTGTGACTACTGTCCAGCTTTGGTGAAGAGGCTCTAAATAAGAACACTGTCATATTCATTGATATCCAAGAATTTTAGACCAATGATTTTGCAGAGGCCTGTTTTCAGCTTCTCACTTGGGAAAAGGTGTTTCATCAAAACTGCACCAGTGTCATGGCGTAGTTTGCCCCAGGAAGTGAGGATTATAAATAAATATGCTAGTTTTAGAGAAAAGTTCACTGAACACCTGAAGAAATCTACAAGTGCAGTTAAGGTCAAGGTGCGGGCTAGCTTATTTCCATTACTACTGGACTCCATAGTTGTTTTTACAACATGTATATTCTGTTCAACGGACTGCAACAACCATAACCAGTCTAGTCACTTTGACTTCATATCACCTTAAACATACCTGACCTCTCAACCTGTTAGCACAAGAAATCTAGATAAAGCCAAAAATAAAAGGGAATAAAGGCTGAAAACTATGGACAGAATTTAGTTACTGCTCTGACAAACTTAGAAAGTTGTTACAATAACAGTTTTTGCTTCAGCACATATTTTCTGAAGGATATAAAGTCTGAAACTCAAATATCTGTCATTATTTTATGATTTAAATTCTCCATAATTTACTAGAACACTACAAATATTAGGTGGAACAGACTAAAAATGTGAAGCAAAAGCTGGACATCTTGTAAATATCTAGACAGCTGCAAGGTATGGGCTCTCAACCTATACCTTAAAACTGTTTGCCTTTCATGTTACCCTTTTATTTCTACGCTTGCTCTTACTTTATTATACGTATTCTTTTTATGTTTGTTTTATATAAGTTGTTACTGCCTTTTTCACTTAAATCATGACCAAAAGGTTGCTTAGATCAGTCTGCTTACCCACTAAACAAAGGGTTGAGTAAATAAAATAAAAAGCAGTCAGTCCTGTATTTTGGTGCCCTGTCTGTCTCACTGCATTTCAGACTTCTACAGCAGGCAAAACATTATACAGTATTTTGCAACAAATGTTGACGTCTCTGAACTGAACCCAAGACTGTCTGTCATATCGCTTTAGGTATCAATATTTTTCATTTATATTAGTTCAGCTAGGCTGAGTTGCCATAATGTAGAGATTTTAGATCACCTTTACACGGTTTTATATCTCTTTATATGTCACGATAAATTCCATAACCGTATTGTAAAGCTATGTGGCTTTATACTTTACACATTGTGTTCATGAATCATAGCCTCTGTCAACAAGATTAAATGTATTGTAGACATTTTGTAAATGTATCAGTGTGACAGAATGGTATTTATTCCAGATCTTGTACAGTAATAACATTTAAATCTAGCTTAACTCTGATCATTTAAGTTGCATATTTATAATAACCTCCACTGGAAGCAAAGGAGCTGAATTCTCCCATCATGACAGTCTTACCTTTTGCAAAGCCCAGGATTTTGTTTTATTACTACTCTGGATTTTTTCAGCACTAGTGGATAAGTATCCTGTCTGTGATAAAGCTTTTACTAAGAAAACAAACAAACATTACATTGTTAAAAGGCATCTAAACTGACTGTGCATTCTGTTAGCCAACTAAAACATTCTGGAAGCTGAAGGTTTCAAATCTGCTATCCCTTTACAATTATGTGAAGCAAAATCATAAAACATACTAAAACTAAAGGCTCTCAGAACTTTTAAAACTTAAGTGTAAGTTTTCAAAAACAACATCAAAATTGATTGTTACACATTCTTACGTTCCTGCTAATTCAATATACTAGCTACAAAATCATTTAATCACAGCTTCCTTGTGCCTCTCTTGGATGCCTGTGACTACAGGACCCTTGGATTGCATCTAAAACCATCCATGGCCTTACAAAGCTGACATAAGTATTTTTTTTTAATTTGCTCTATCTCAGTGTTAACAGTTCTGTGCAGCATTGATATTTATATTTATAAATGCATTTATATTTTTTAGAATTTATCACTGTTTTTTAGCCTATGCTTGTTAAAGAAATGTCATCTCTTTGTTACTGTACTGCTCTAAGGTCATTCTAACAGTATCCTGATATTTCCTAACCTCCTCTGATCCTGGAAAAGCTGTTCTGAGGTTTTCAAAGTTCTCCTTTGTTTGCCAAAATATTTCTAAGTTTTGGAAAGTTTGTCTGTGTTTATAGAAGTTTTCTCACATTTCCACACATTTTTCTGTATTTGAGAACAATTTTTAGGGTTTGTGACAGTGGTGGCTGCTGACTTCAAATTAAAGGAGGGCTGCAGGAGGCAACTGAATGGGTGGGGCCAATGGGAATGGGGTGTGGCCAACCAGAAAGGGGTGTGGCTATGCTCAAAACCACAACAACTGGAACTTTAATTAAATACGCTGCCCTGGGTGCCAAACCATCATTACGAGAGTCCAATCAAGACAAAATGAAGTGTAGAAGAAAACATATTTCAATGCATTGGCTACATGACAACTTACTTAATATCTAGATGGAAACACAAAGGTCGTGAGGCATAAACAAATAAATTACTTTTTAAATACATTACTGGAATGCCAGTCAAAATCAAGTATAAAAAAACAAGCATCTCTCAACCCACTTCTCCTTGCACTGCAGTTGTAATTATAATTTATATTCAGCTTTATAAAATTACCAAGTAACATGCTGAAAGTAGCAATCTTTGTGATACCCCCACTTGTAAAAATGCTTCTTATCCAAAAAAGACCTGCTGCCTGACAACAACTATCTACTTGTTTTATGGGGAAGACATGATCAAAGTAAAAAATGAACAGCAAACAAGAAACAAGCTCAAGATAATTTGCTTAAAGGATTACTGCACAAGTTATGGACCACACATGATAGATTGGCATTCTGTTTAGTTTATGGGTAAAGCCTGCAAAGATGACTGCAAGTCTCCAACAAATGTGATGAGCTTCTGAAAATACTGTAATCCTGTCCTTTATTACAAATACTGTCATATGCATTTCAATACCTAAGGCTTATACATTATCTAGTTATGTAAATATTCTCTGCATGGCAACAATGAAAAGGCTTTCAATGTTGGTAATTCTTTAACAGTATGCTTATTAAAGCTTACTTACATCTTACAATCTCCAACAAGCTAACCTGATGGTCATTAAAGCATTGCTACTTAAACACAGAGCAACAGGGCACTGCGACAGCATGCATTTTCTGAATAATAAGAAGCATAAATCAACAGTATAAAAATATGACAGAAAACCAGAACATTCTACAAAATCGAGTACAGATGAAAAGCCATGGTCGTACTTGTGGTCTTCCTTGGATGGGGGAATACTCTGCACACTTAACTGTATAACTGTTTCTTGCCTTGGTTGGACACAACCAGAGCCACTATGATGGGGAGTGGGGTGCAACAAGTATGTTACAATTTGAAATGTCTCTTGCTGACGGTGATGGCTCTGACACTCATACCTCTGAACCTCAGAGCAAGAAATCTGGACAAAGCCATACATAGAAGTGGGACATAGGCCCAAAAATAAGGACAGTTTTTAAATATTGCTCTCATAAACTTAGAAAGATAACAGAATAGTAGTAGGTCTTGCATTAGTATGAATTTTCTGAAGGGTATGAAATCTGAAACTCAATTGTCTGCCATTATTTTCTAACTTCAGTCTTTAATGATTTACCAGTAATTTGCCAGAAAACCACAATTTTATGAAAAACAGACCAAACGTGATGCAAATATATAAAATTGCCACACAATACAGCTGGGAACCTGTCAAAGAAGGGACACCTTTTTAATATTAGTACTGCAAGCTTGATCAGTTGACAAAATAAGAGCATCTACATGCATTTCTGAAATAAAAGCAAACTATAACTCTGATCATTATAGTTATTTATAATTGTAAACCCTCCACGTTTTCTTCCAAAATTGACATTTTGCAGAGGGGGAGAGCAACATTTTGAGCCAAACTTGTGGACGGTTGAGAGGTTTGGATATTCCTAATTCTATAAAGTGATTTATTTGCACATAACTCTATACTTCATAATGCAGGAAATCTGGACAAGGCCAAATATATTGGGGAAACATACAAACAATACTAAAAATTGCTCTTGTATAAACTTAAGACAGTTGATAGAATAACAGGTCTTGCTTTAGCATGTATTTTTCTGAAGGTTATGATGTCTGAAACTCAATGTCTGTCATTATTTAGTGACTTCATTCCTAAATGATTTGCCAGAAAACCACACATTTTGCGAGGAACTAGCCAAAAATAAGAAGCAAAAATCTATTAATTCTGCAAAAATCTGGACAGTTGAGAGGTATAGTTCAGCCGGGGCTGTCTGAGTTTGCTGCCCTTCCCCCCTCACAAACTCATGGTCAAATGGAACCTCCACCTGCAGCCATTCCAATGTCTCATTCCTTGGTTATTTCGCCCCATTTACCATAAAGTACTGCTTTACTTCTGCGATTGTTTGGATTTCATTTGAAAGTTTTACTTTACATTTTACAGTACAAACCCAAACAGATATCTGCTAAACAAAGCAATGCAGTCTCACAATTAAAACAGACTTAGCATTAAAACTTCTCTGCCCTTGAAACTCACATTCATTGAAACAGCATAGAAACCCACGTTCAAAGAAAATACATTTTGCAAGTGGCAGATAAAGATTAACTTTGGACTGTTTTCACATTATAGGCCCCTTGAACATGAAACATACACATGCTCTTTGATACACCTTCCTGATTGTATTAAATTATACTCCTTGTACAATCCAGTACAGTTGTTAGAAGGCATTTTACATTTGTTTTGAACATTTTTCCAGTAAATAATGAAACAAAATGCATGCATCAATAATGACAAAACTGCCCAATTCAGAACATTTCCATCATAAAAGTCTACTCAAACTTTGCAGTCCACCAGTATCAGTAAATAAGCACAATCTCTGAAGAAGTAAAAGCCATCTAAATAATTCCACATTAAGGAAATATGCAACTAATGAAGAGGTTGCTGCTAGCAAACAACTTTATATGTCATTGTTTCAGCTACAAATAAAGTGCCTGTTGCCCTTGAGAAATTGCATTAAAAAATTATAAGATAGTAATATCGCAATAGGGAATGGATGGCAAACTGATAGCAGGTTCATAGTTACTAGGCATCTTCACCAAAAAGGACTGCAGCATCCACCCCCTTTACAAGGCAGTACAGTATCAGCAATCCATCTACCTACTGTGGGAGTAGAACCCATACCCTTCTGCATCAAAAGCAAGTACACTACCTGTTGTGCTATTAACAATGCAAGCAGATTCAGCATAAGCAGCACTAAACTTTTGTTCCTCTGCAGCTCTCAGCTCCTTGTCACATCTACTCGACACTCAGCTGTATCTCTGAACTTCGCAGCACAAGAAATCTGGAAAAAGCCAAAATTTATTGGTGGAGGACAAAAACCCAAAAACCAGGGGCACATTTTAAACATTGCTTGTATAATGTTGGAAAGTTGCTAGAAAAAAATGCTGTGTTACCACCATACATTTCACTGCCAAGTCTTGAACCCAGGGGACTCTGTGCAAAACAGTCAGAGGAACATACCACTATGCCAAGTCAGCTGTTTTGTGAAATAGAGGAAGACTGAAACTTAAATGGCTACTATTTAGTGAATTCAGTTCTCACTATAGCTCTCAACCTCATAGCAAAAAACATGTAAACAAAGCTAGTAATGGGGGAATACAGTCCTCAAACATATTCAGTGAATTCAGTTCTCACCATAGCTCTCAACCTTAGCACAAAAAACCTGGATGAAACCAATAATGGGCGAATACAGTCCCAAAAATAGGGACAAATTTCAAATATCGATGTTATAAACTTAGAAAATTGATGGAATAAAAGGTTTTGTGTTACCATGTACTTTCTGAAGAATATGAAGTCTGAAATTTAAATGCCTGTTATTTTTATTTAATATTTGTTAACCAGGAAAGTCTGACTTGGAACAAAAGCCAATTTTCAGCAGAGCAGGGATAAACACTCCCGACACATGTCTTTGTAAGATGGGAGGACATGCAGACTCCACACAGAAGGCACCATAGCCAAGAATCAAACCAAAGAACCTGTAGCTGTTAGGCAACAATGCTACCAGTGCACCACTGCACTACTGACTTTGCAAGTTAAAACAAACATACATAAACCACAGATTTTATGAGGAACAGAACAAATATGAGGCAAAAATCTGCAAACATTTTACAGATGGTGGTGGGTAGGGAATTCAGGCCCTTGCCACCTGCACCCAAAGTACAGGGTTCAAGCCTGAGTATTCTCTACCCACCACCATGTGTTCTCTAGCCACCAGTATATAGCAACTGGGGCATTTCACACACACACACACACACACACACACACACACACACACACACACACACACACACACACACACATGCTGGTTTCCTTCTCCATAGCCCACCCGCAGTCCGGAATTAACCTTACCTGACTTTAATGCACAGCAGCCCTGGATTCACACACCTTAATCCCATCACAGCAGCAGTCCTGAATCAACAGCTGGTTTCCTTAGCCTGCCTGTGCAAACTAAAGGCTGGTTTCCTGGCTCAGTGAGAGTAGGTTGCAGGCTCCAGCCTGCGGGCAATACAGTCCGGTGTCCTTCGGTTCTGTGCAGCTGTCACCACACGGACTTCTGGGCTGCAGGGCAGAGATGCCTTTCTCCCCTATCCAGACTGCCTAACACAGCAGTCTGGAGTTCTGTGAGTAACAGAAAGTCCAAGCATGTGTGGATTTCCGGGACTCGCAATTTTTTTTGTTTTATTATTTCTTTTCTTCTTTCCTTCTACAGGTGGGGGGGGGGCTGCAATTCTGCAGTCCTATAGCATGAGCCGCCCCTGGTTTGTGAACTTATTTCCAATAATTTCTGACACTATTGGAGTCATACATGTTGTTGTAAAGCATTTGTTACTGCAGTTGAGCTCAAATATTTTTAATATTATGAGGGTTTCATTCAGCACTCTGTTGGGAGCACAGGGCTAATCCAACCCATACAAGTTGGGAACTGCTGATGGAAGGCTTGTTGTGTTTTTAACTGATTAGCCTGAGGGCTTAACTGTCTTTCATCCTGCTTATATCAAAGTCTCACATTTGCACATCCCACAAACACAGTTACCTGTGGCTTGTATATACACAAATATCTACAGTTTAAAATTCTCCATAGGAAATACTCTCCATATTCGCCCACTGTTCATAGCTGCTCGAACAGCTGATGGTTAGTACAGAGGGTATCACCACTGTAGGTCATCCTATTGTATATTACTAAACACTCTCCCCTACTCCTTCTCATCTTCTAAGGATCTGATATAATGGAAACGTGCTTCCCTGTCATTTCTGTTTGTGGATTGGTGGATATGGGCATCCCGAGGCAGTGTAATAACTGTCTGATGTTCACAGGCAACCACTTAATTTTAGAACAGATAAACACAGTATGTGGGAGATGTAGATACACTGTGTCATTTGAGGCAAAGCTCTCACATGCACACAATAAAAATGTAAACTAGGGTGTCAGCATTACGACTGAAACACTCACTACCAACACTAAATAACAAACACATAGCTCTACACATAAGGAAGTTCTTACATGTAATCTACCCAAACCTCCAAGACCTCCTAAAAACATATCTCAGTGGCCTTTTGCACACCCAAAAAAAACAGCACCTCACACAACACATATATCTGAAAATCATAGTTACCCCTCTTCCCAAGCCCATAAGGCAACACACCACACAGTCAAACATTCTAGCTATTAGTGATTCCATTGTAAGACATACTGATTTCCCCATTACTAGGTTAAACAAGGAGAATATCAAAGTGACCTGTCTGTCTGTAGCCAGGATCCACCAGATCACACAAGCACTTAGGTCTTTAAACAACAAGTAGCAGTATGACATTGTCACAGTCCATGTGGGTGTAAATGACATAAGATGTACCTCACTGGACTATATGAAGAGATACATAATGGAGATCTCTGAATATGTGTCCCAGGTGTGTATGACTTTAGCCTTGAGTAGCATCCTATCTTCAACAATGATGATACCACAGTACCAGTAAAAACATGACTGAATTCAACAATTGACTTAATTTCTGGTGTCACAACAAGGAGATCTGATGTCTATCAGCCTGGGGAGACATGATCGACAAACTGTAATGTTTTGCAAGAGATGGTTTTCACCTACCACTACTTGGCTTCTGGATTCTGACAAAAACTTTATCTATCCATATAGTGCTTCATTTGGGCCATGCCAAGTTATTAAACTTTCAAACTTGACAAAAATCGGTCATGACCACATAACAGTACTGCTCCTAAATGCTATGAGTTTAAATAATAATAAAAAAAAAAAAAAGATGCACTCCCTGGAAGCACTGCTCATGCTGGAGAACACAGACATGTACGCAGTCACAGAAACATGGTTCAGAACCATGGAGAGCACCCCAGCTATCAAAGGCTACAGTGCCTTTCATACTTTTCGATCCCCTTCAGTGCAGGATAAAACAAAGGGAGAAGGTGTCTCAGTGCTCATAAAAGCCAAGTACACCACTGGACTGGTCCAACAACATGACTTGCTTGAGTTGCTTCATGCCCAGCTAGCCATAGGCGCAACCCCTATCATATCTTTGCTAGCTACCGATCCCTAACAAGAGTCTGGAAAACCACACCATCTACCTAAACCTACTGGAATCTCTTAAATTTTGGCCTAACATCATACTTATGGATGAATTCAACTACCCCTCCAGAAGTTGTGAGACTTATTCGTCCCATAATTTTCTTGATTAGAGGTTTTTGGACTTTGTCAATGCAAACACCCTGGAGCAACTAGTTTGCTCCCCAACTAGTGGTACAAATATCCCAGACCTCGTACTCATGAAAATGGAGGGATGTTGCTCCTTCCCATACATTAAGTCCTCCCTGACATGATCTGACAACAAAATGATTTAGTTTAGTATTAAAACTAACCACGAACCCCTATCAAACTCTAAACCTGTTAAAAATTTTGCTAAGGCCAATTACCTCAAACTAAGCGACAACTTATTAAATTTACAAGCCCCTCCAAACCTGGATGACACTGAGGCCTACGTTGTACTGTACAACCACATTCACAGCTGTATAGAGGAGGCAATACCTCTCAGAGTTGAACCTATGATTACTGTCAAAAATAAATCACCTTGGTGGACCCCTGGCATAAAATAGACTATTCAACAAAAGGATAAAAATCCTCCCCAAACCCAAGAAAGAGCAAACAAAACAGTACAAAAAAGACACTCACCAGTCTAAACAAACAAATTAGAGAGCTGGTCAAATCTACCAAAGCAAACTATGAAGAAAGATAGTTTCCCAAGTGAAGGATAACCATAAAGCTTTTATTAATTATGTTCATAACCCCAGGGGAATTATTAGCAATGTGCTGAGTTAATCAAAGACATTAATGCATGCACCCAGCCTGAAACTATAGCAAACTTCCTGGCTGACAAGTTCAGTTCATACTTTTCCTCCCCCATTACCTCCTGCCACATCCAAAGCAATACCCGCAACATCCCCCTTCTAGACATTGCAAGGGAACAGATCCTTCCTGTGCTTACTACAGCCAAAAATGCAGCCTCCATGGGTCCCAACAACATTTCAGGATGCTTCTTAAATAACTTAAACAAAATCTATCAGGGCCACTAGAAACCCTCTTTAACCACTGCCTCCAGATGGACTTTGTCCCAGAGGAATGGCAGACTGTCATCCCTCTGCACAAAAGGGGCACATCAACTGACCCAGGGAATTAGATACCTATAAGCTTGCCAGTCATATCTGCAAGGCCTTGTAGAGAATTATCATGGACCTGGTTAATAATGAAATAGTAAATCTCTAAACACTGGACTTGACTCAATTTGGCTTTTTCAAAGGGTGGTCTTGCCTGCTAAGTCTGGTGAACTTCTTCAAGAAAGTCATCAGGACCATGGATGAGGGTAAAACAGTACACACTGCTTATCTAGACCTGGCCAAAGAGTTTGATACAATCCCCACTCAGGGATCATAGATAAACTTACTGAGTTAAAAACACTTGCACTGCCAGGTGAATAGCAATCTGGCTTACTGGCAAGACACATGTTGTCCAGATAGGCAAATCCAGTTTTGGTAAGAAATCTGTTCCTAGCAGTGTCTCACTGGGCTCAGTGTTATAACCCCTCCTGCTTGGTATATATGTCTCTAACATGAAGGCCAATGTTGGGGGTCTCTGGCTCACCAAGTTCAATGACAACTGTAAGTGGGGAGCAATCATTGAATCCCCAGATGATGTTTACATCCCACAAACAGGCTTAAAAATGACAAAAGACTGGTGCCAAAACCATGGTCTGAGACTAAATGCTAAAAAAATGTCTAATCATACCCTTCAATAAAACAGATATCCCTGAAAATTATAATATTGATAGCACACCCCTAAAAGAAGATGCATTGTTGAGGGACCTTGGGTAAAATATGGGCGAACCACCATAAAAGAACAAATAAAATAAACAGTAAAACTTTATTCCGACAGACAATCAAATTCTCAGATACTAGACAAGCGCTTTCAGCTTAAAGCCTTCTTCAGATCCTAAGAATATTGGTCCTGAGATCCCTTTTTAAAAAAACTGCAAACCAATCAAATCAAAAGAAATCTAATCCAAAAGATGTATTTCACTTGAAACTGAAAAAATCCAATTAAAAACAATGCCCCTTATACACTTTCCTTCTTCATCCAATCCAAGGTAAAGAAACCAGCAAGCTTTTTCATTCCACCTATCAAAGGCAATTATTCTTTCTTCCTGTTTTGAGCCTCCTCGAATCAGATAGCAGACTATGCGCTCCAATTGAAATAATTCTACATCTTCTTTCTGACCTATCACAGAATGTCTAAGCTTCCCAACTTCATCATATGAAAACAATGAAAATAAAAACCTTAGGCAAATACTTTAGGCTATTCCCTTAGCTTCAATAAGCAAACTAGAATTCCATAGGTACTTCCAGATACTTTTGGCAAGCTCTTGACTTACACCATCATTTCTTTTTTCCAATAAGCTCATCCGCCAATTAATTACATTAATTCTAGCCATATCTCCTAGGTAGCCAATAATAACACATCATTCATCCTCAAAGTTAACTAATTTAAAATGTCTTCTTTGTTGCAAGCAATTTCAGCCACTCTTATTAAGCAACCAATAACCTGCGGAGAGTCTAGCATCCAACCAGTTTGATCTTGCAACTTACTCTTCCTGTATCAGCAGCTTCCAATCATGAGCAAAACTTCTGTTAACCAATATCGTATAGAAAAAACGGACAGCGACAATCATAAAACTTCATTCGTCCTCAAAGCTTTAACTCATTAACAAAATCTTCTTCCTTGTTACAAGCAATTTCACAATTCATACTAGGCAGGGAGATTAGCATCCAACCAATCCGATCTGGCAACTTGCTGTTCCTGTTTCAGCAGCCTCCAATCATGCACAAGACTTCTGTTAACCAATATAATGTAGAGAAAGGAACAGTGCCTCTTTTTTTAGCCTATTAAAACACAAGTCAATCTTTCAGTAGAGATCTCCTTTTTTCTCAGTATGATTTAAAGTCCTAAAAACAGCAGCTCAGATCTCCCTATTGATCCTACTCCATAGCAATATTTAGAGTTCACCAAAGGGCGCAATGAACTAAAAAAGGATCTTTAAATTTAATGCGTACCTCCGTTCAACTTAAGGCTTCTCTTCATGAACATGATCACTATAGTAGACTGGTTAGAAACAATCTCAATTAAAATCCTATTACTTCCTCACACTTAATCTACGTTCTTTAAAGAAGGGCATTAATGGAGCAAACCCATTCAATCCAGGCGGACAGTTTACTTTGAGATTTATAATCCATTTTGCTTCTTCTACTTCAGTCTTCTTAACAAGATCTCCTCCTCTTAAGGTCTGTTCAACCATACCAATAACCATAAATTTAAAAAAGTGCGTACGGTTGTCTCGAATGTGTGTATAAAGAGCATTTTTTTCCATTCTGTTCCTTATGTCCAACTGATGCTTAAAATACATTCTTTAAACCTCCTGTTAGTCATTTCTACGTAGAAAGCTGGACAGAGTAGACAAGTAGCAATATATATATATATATATATATATATATATATATATATATATATATATATATATATATATATATAAATAACATTTTTACTGACACAGTTGGCACTTCCTGTAAACATAACTTTTCCCTGTTTTTGGATGGATAAAGTTATTGTCAGTGTTGATCACAGCACATGCTTTACATGAGCCACATTTACTCATCCCTAAATAGTGTCTCTGATCCTTTGATTTTCTACAACTCACATTACTGTGGCACAATAGATGTTTCACATTCTTCTTATTCTTGTAAGCAAACCGAGGGGTCTCCCCCACTATTTCTTTTATTCTAGGATCTGATGTCAAAATAAGCCAAAATTTACTTATTGTTTTGCATATAGTAAAATCATCTGTACTATAGGTAATATTAAGTCTTGTCACAGGTTTCTTGCTAATCATCACATCACTGGCACGTATATTCAAACCCTGTGTATTGTTTTAAGGGTACTGCATTGAATAATAGGGTCTGCCTTTATTCTCACGAAATTCTTTTCCTTGTATCATCTCTATCAAATCCATATTGTAACCATGTTCCTTGAAGTCACCCATTAACTTATTTTCTTCCTGTTCAAAGATCTCATTCTTAGTGCATAACCTGGATATGCATGTCACCTGATTGTCCACAATATTCCGAAATATGTGTCTCGGATGCATACTTGAATAATGTTACATATGGTTACGACACATCAACTTTCTAAAGAGCATGGTGTGTATACCTTTTTATCATCCAATAACACCTATGCATCCAAGAACTCAATTTCTCCTTTGGATAAGTTAAGGTCAAATTTCAAGAAACTAGTAGTTAAGTACTCCACAAAATTTCTTACTCTTTGTTCCTGTCCTTCCCATAGAACAAAAATATCATCCACAAATTTGTTATACATAATAATATTCTCGTTCCAGATGTTGTTGATATCTATCTTCTACTGTTTCTCCCATCGAGCCAAAACCAGATTTGCATAGCTGTTTGCAGAGGAGCTGCCCATGGCAACCCCCCATATTTGCCGGTAATATTTATTGTCATACAGGAACACATTTTTCTCTAAGACTACTTCCATAATACAACAGATTACATATGAATCCTTTCCTTCTTCCCTCAGTGTATCATGCATCACTTCTGTACCATACTGATTTGGTATAGAGGTAAACAGACTGTGTACATGCATGGTAACTAGGAGAAGCTTATGATATTCCTTCTTATTCTCCATTGCTTCATGTAATTGACATAAGAACTGTTCTGTATCTTTGATAACTGTATCTGCTTTTGGTAGAAGTTTTTTAAGTTCTTCTTCCAGGTAGATCGACAGAGGCTCTGTGGCCCAACCTCTGCCTGCTTCTATCCAGACACAGTGGTGGTCTTAAGGGGTTTTGTGTATTTTGGGCAACCCACTTATGCTAGGTATCATTGGGTGTTCCACTACAAAAAAATCATATAATTCTTTAGTTATACTTCTATTCATCAACATTTCATACAGAATATCATCAATTTTCTTTCTCATTATTTCCAAGTCTTTCTTGTCTATATGTAATCTGTTGTCTACCCCTCGGTTTGCTTACAGGAATAAGAAGAATGTGAAACATCTACTGTGCCACAGTAATGTGAGATGTAGAAAATCAAAGGATCAGAGACACTATTTAGGGACATGTAAATGTGGCTCATGTAAAGCATGTGCTGTGATCAACACTGACAATAACTTTATCCATCCAAAAACAGGGAAAAGTTATAAGTTTACAGTAAGTGTCAACTGTGTCAGTAAAAATGTTATATATATTGCTACTTGTGTACTCTGTACGGCTTTCTATGTAGGAAAGACTAACAGGAGGTTTAAAGAACGTATTTAAAGCATCAAGCGGACATAAGGAACAGAGTGGAAAAAATGCTGTTTACACACACGCATTCGAGACAACCGTATGCACTTTTTTAAATTTATGGTTATTGGCATGGTTGAACAGAGCTTACAAGGAGGGGATCTTGTTAATAAGACTGATGTAGAAGGAGAAAAATGGATTATAAATCTCAAAGCAGACTGTCCGCCTGGATTAAATGGGTTTGTTCCATTAAAACCCTTCCTTAAAGAATGTAGATTAAGTGCAAGGAAGTAATGGGATTTTATTTGAGATTGTTTCTAACCACTCTACTATAGTGATCATGTTCTGATATGGAAGAGAAGCCGTAAGTTGAATGAAGGTATGCATTAAGTTTAAAAATCCTTCTTTAGTTCATTGCGCCCTTTGGTGAACTCTGAATATTGCTATGGAGTTAGATCAATAGGGAGATGTGAGCTGCCATTTTTAGGACTTTGAATCATACTGAGAAGAAAGGAGATATCTACTGAAAGTCTGACTTGTGTTTTAATAGGCTAAAAAAGAGGTGCCGTTCCTTTCTCTACATTATATTGACTAACAGAAGTCTCGCGCATGATTGGAGGCTGCTGATACAGGAAGAACAAGTTGCCAGATCAGATTGTTTGGATCCTGTGCTCCCTGCAGTTCATTGGTTGCCTAGTATGAATGGTGAAATCACTTGTAACAAGGAAGAAGATTTGTTAATTAGTTAAAGCTTTGAGGACGAATGAAGTTTTATGATTGGCACTGTCCATTTTTTCCATATTATATTGGTGACAGAAGTTTTGCGCACGATTGGAGGCTGCTGATACAGGAAGAGTAAGTTGCAAGATCGGATTGGTTGGATGCTACGCTCTCCTCAGTTTATTGGTTGCTGAATAGGAGTGGCTGAAATCGCTTGTAACAAAGAAGAAGATATTTTAAATTAGTTAAACTTTGAGGACGAATGATGTGTTATGATTGGCTACCTAGGAGATATGGATAGAATTATTGTAATTAATTGGCAGATGAGCGTATTTGAAAAAAGAAACAATGGTTTAAACCATGAGCTTGCCAAAAGTATCTGGAAGTACCTATGGAATCTCCGTTTCCTTATTGAAGCTAAGGGAATAGTCTAAAGTATTTGCCTATGGTTTTTATTTTCAGTGTTTTCATATGACGGAGTGGAGAAGCTTAGAAATTCTGTGATGGGTCAGGAAGAAGACGTAGAATTGTTTCAGTTGGAGTGCATAGTCTGCTATCTGATTCGAGGAGGCTCAAAGCAGGAAGAAAGAATAATTGCCTTTGATAGGTGGAAAGAAAAAGCTCACTGGTTTCTTTACCTTGGATTGGATGAAGAAGGAAAGTAGATAAGGGACATTGTTTTTAATTGGATTTTTCAGTTTCAAGTGAAATACATATTTTGGATTGGATTTCTTTCAATTTGATTGGTTTACAGTTTTTTAAAAAGGGATCTCAGGACCAGTATTCTTAGGATCTGAAGAAGGTTTTAAGGCAAAAGTGCTTGTCCGGTACCTGAGAATGTGATTGTTTGTTGGAATAAAGTTTTACTATTCATTTTATTTGTTCTTCTATGGTGGTTCACCCATATTTTACCCAAGTCCGTTTCATCTATTTTGGGCTTCCTTCAGTGGTGTCTACCTGCTATTTTTATTTTATTTGTGATGAGGGACCTGGGAACACAGATAGATAGTAACTTAAACTTTGACCACCAGGTAGCTACAGTAGTGAAGAAATCCTTCTGTTTGGCTCAATTTATAAGTAAAGGCACAGTATCAGATTCAAAGGGCCTTATATTGCCATTTTACTTGGCCCTCATCAGGCCCATAATTGAGTAAAGTGCTCCTATCTGCATGTACCTAACCAGGCACTTACAATTGAAACTGCCCCAGGGGATTCTCACTAAAAAAAAATAAAGTATGAGACATATCCTATGTGGACCAAATAAAGGCCCTATCCTTTTATTCCATCTCATATCATTGACCGAGAGATGACTTATGCCTGACATACAAAGCATTCTCTGATCTATCCCTGATGAAGATGTTACATACTTACAAGAAAAATTATAAGAGGGTTACAGAACTTACTGGAGAGACAGATTCATATCCCAAAGGCTACCTCATCTATGCAATAAACTTCTAATTTTTGTAAAACAAAGCCTATCCCTCGCCCTCTTCAAAAATAATTTGGATAAATGTATGGGGAGCTGTAAATTCACTCCTGGTATACTTCCATGTCCCTTATGAGTAGAGGCAGTCTGTAAAATGACTCAGGGCTCCAACACCCAAAGACCCACTACCCCGATACTACCTCATCCCATATCTGGGGAATTAAGATATAATATTGTCATATCCTGCATATTATTGGCTATGCTTGTAAAGGCTCTTGAGCCATTAGCCTAGTAATCACCTATGAACCTATGAACCTATCATTGTATCTCTAAGAAGAGAGATTCTCTAGGGTATAGTAATTTTGGAGTCAATATATATATATTCCTCTTACTGCTTTTAAATCACAATACCTAAAGTCTAGTGTCCTAGTTCACTTTTAATGCAGTTCACAAAGACTTTCCTTGACACAAGAAATAACCCATTAAGGAACAAAAAAGGTAAATAGTTGCAGCACATATGCTCTTTATTTCTATTAGACAGAAAGAACACACAAAACATGTTTAAAGTAATAAAACAAGCATTTAATAATTTTAATGCTAAGTTCTAGCACAAAAAATGCATAGAGATGCATCTCACTGGACATCTAGGTATACTGAGGGAACAATGTCATGGCAACCTTCATCATTTACTGTGTAAAATACACTCCAAACTGAGAAAGAGAATGGAGAGGTTGCAAGGCATCAGCTTTCTCTATGGTTAACTGTGTCATTAAGCAATGTCTGGTATCAATTAAAGTCGAGCATAAACTTTGTCATTACGGTAGCTGACGACTGGCTGTTCTGGCCATCTACACCTTTACAGGTCAGTCAGTTGTCTCTTCTAACCATCTATACCTTTATAATCCAGTTAACTGTCTCTCTTACCTTACAGTTCAGTTAAACCATTTCTTTTCTGGAACAAAATTGATTTACTTTAACTTGAATTTTGCTGTACATTTCTACTGCAATAGGATACAAACAAATGCAATCATGATATATTGCAGGGTAAATGCAGAGGAACAGAGAAACCACCCTCTCACTCTACCAGGAGAGCCTTACCTTCATTTTTTTAATGTTTTTCTTATTTACAAGTTTCATATTTCCTAATCTGGAAGTAATTTGAAAGCCTAGCGATTTACACTTCTGTTCTAATTAAAATGCAAACCAAAGTAAATCCATCTTTTTGTCGGTTTCCTTAGAAGATTTGTCTAAAAGTCTAATAAGAATATAAACAAGAATAATGATTTAGAATTAAATAATTCCTTAGCCTTTAAGCTGGACACATACTTTAATGACAGCCAGTCATTGTCTCGTGAATACATTTCTGAAACATTTGATTTAAGCACACTACAAAACAAACTGTAGCTTGCACTGTCTGCATTAATAAATCTTCAAAGAAGTTTTCAACAGTAATAGCTAACCCACTAAAGGGACTGAAATGAAGAGGGAATTGACACTGAGGTGATGCTAAGGATCTGGAACATCGTAAGCCCACTTATTTCATTTTCTCACCTGAATTGTGAACTAAACCCCCAGCCACCACAGTCAAAACACAGTGTTGCCAGGTCTGTGGTGTCCATCTGTTGCTGTCAATCTTAAAAGTCAAGGAAATGTGGCCAAAATACTTCCTTAAATCAGCTGCCGATTGTGTGTGAAATTCACAAACATTCTGCACTAGTGGGTCTGAGGAAAGATGCTTACAGAATGTGGATTGTACAAGGAGTAATGTAATGTTAGTATTAATTATAATATGATATAGAAAATACTCAGAGCCTTGGAGGCATACATGGAAAATGCATTTGTCTCTTACCAAAGCTTTAACCCCCATAAGAAATGATCATGCCCAGATACCAAACTCCCTGACAAATTTCTTCATATGTACCATAATAAATATGTTACTTTTTCATAAAAACCTGAAGGGCTTCAGTTTGAATAAAACATCTGCTTGACAACAGATGTATAAATCACTGACATCCTCTTGAGTAAATGTGTGTTGGTGATGACTGGTTACCTTTCTTCCCTTATTGCTTTAGATGTTCTCCCACATACTGCCATTATATCTCTTATTCATCTCATGACACCACTTGTGGCAACAGTCAGATGTTTGTCAATACGTAAGTCTAGGAGAACTGGACACGGAGGAAGAAAATAAAAGATTACAGAGTTGTACTTCTTGAGGAGCTTGAGGGAAAATTTACAAAGTGGTTACGTACAAAGTGACTACTGCTAGTGTTCACAATGGTGGAAATGAATAATTAATGCACTATTGTCTGCAAACCTAACCTATGTACTGAACTCTGTATGCTTCCTTCATTTTACAGTGAAAGAAGATTACAGGGCAGAGTCATGCACAACAGGATTACTTCTTGTATGAGCCAGTAAATTCTGAACAGGAAAACTTAAACATTTTATAATATAGTGAGATACTGTACAAGGAATAGGAATTGCTCAGTCTGTGGCATAACATTGCATAAGGAACAGAGGCAAAATAAAGCTCAGTATCTAACAAAGAGTGTGACAACTATTCTGAAGCTTTAAGTGGAGGATATATAGGTGGTGCTTGTATAAACAAGGGATTACATTTAATCTCTCTAGTCTAAATAACGCCAAAGTGATCTCAGCCCATTTCCTTGTTAAGGCTGACACATGGGTTGCCTACCTTATTCAAAAAATTATGAAAGAAATATCAGGATAATGACCAAATTATGAGGACAAGCTGCATGTAAAATTTCCTGTTTATGCACTGTCTTGATGCTTCCTTTGACGTCACCACAGAAGCCAAAAGATAACAAGATACAGCAACTTATAGGTTCATAGGTTCATACTAGGCTATCTGCCCTAGGGCATTTATAAGCCTAGCCAGAATGTGTTTGGCTTTCGCCACCCATTTTAAATTTATTTTGCTATGCCCTTTTTCGAGGTTAGTATACTCTGCCTCTGTCTAACAGTGACACAGAAGTGATACCAGGGGTAAACCTACGATCTCCCATCCACTCATCAAGATTCCTCTTGAAGAGAGTCAATGAGGGACTCTGCCTAACCTGGACTGGGATTTTATTCCAGAGTGAAGGGAGCCTCTGGGTTATGAATCTGTCCCTCCAGCATGTCCTATTTATTTCAGTGCTGAGGTTCAAGTCTCTCGAGCGAGTAGCTCGATGGGATTTGGATTTTCTGAGGTGCAGCATGTCCATTAATTCCGGGTTGGACATGGCTTTTGAACAGGCGGTATGCCACTGAGTAGAGCTGGAGTTTCTCTAACAGGGCAGCATATGGCATCTGTTTGAGCCCTTTGATCCTCTTGGTGAGGTAATTTTGGGGTCTTTCCAGTTGCTGCAGGTGTCTGGTAAGGTACATCCCAAAAGGGGCATTGTACTCAATTATGGGCCTGATGAGGGATGAGTAAAGAGGCACGAAGACGTCCACTGATCTAGATGTTATATTACCTTGGTATAGTGTTAACCCAGTGGTGCCAGTCAGAACAGTGAAGTGTATGCTTCTGTGCACTGCCAATCAAAAGCTTGTTACTAGGTAAAGTACTGAGAAAGGCCTTTGCATCTAGCATTGCTGTTTCAACAGTTAGGACTGCTGGGACTTTCTATCCAGTACTAACAGCTGAAACTTTCTACACAGAGTAATTTCTTTCTTGACAAAGATAAACCAAAATAATTTTACAGCATTACAACAGAGTACTATATAATATTGTCTTCAACCTTTTTATCAGCATATTCTTTTTTTCATTAAGCAGATTAGATCGTCTGACCCAGTAGTGCTTTATACTCCATGAACAATACAGACACAGACGTACTGCAGACAAATAGAAGTGAAGGATCATATGACAGAATGTGGATTGTACAGGGATAAATGTAATACTAATATTAATAATAATGTGATATAGAAAATTCTCATCTATTAAGTTAACTTTAACTATATTCAAATAATTTCAAGATATATACATATTTAGAAAGGATGTATAGAAAGGCACATTCTCATAGTTACCAGTGGGAATAATTAAGTTGTTTCTCTTCTGGAAAATAAACAAAGGAAGTACAGAGATGAAAATGAGAAAGACGGGTATATTTGTATAGTATTATCGGGGTTATTAATAGGGATATGGAAGTTTTAGGGTTCAGAAGATATGGTAGCTGTGGTGTCATATTACATGCTCAGAGAAACAGAGGCTACAAGATATGCAAGGTTCATCTTGTTTTGTGTTAAATGTCACTTTTTCCATATCTCCTGAAAGTCTGACCCCAATGAGTATGGAGCATATGCATCTGGAAGATGTTAGTTGTATCAGAAGAGCCTTTCTGTTTATGTGTCCTAATAATTGTCACAAATTTAATTTTTTGTCACAAGACACTCAGAAACTGTTGTGGCAATCACTGTGTGCGTGACAGAAGAAATAATCCTGAACAGGGAGCTAACACTCCACAGGATGATATTACCACTAACTGTTTTAGGGTACACATTCTAAAATACAAGCAGTTGTATGAGAAATGTAAGCATTTTTTTTCTGTAGTAGTCTCTAAAAGAGAGAAATGGAGTGTAGAAATTTAGAGGTAGTGATGAGACAAGGGACAATAAGGAAATATCAAGAAGGTAGGATTGAAACTGCGGCTCTGCTCGACAGGGGCACAGGAAAATAACCTTCTTGGGTGGTGAAAGCCAGGGAACCTTGTTGGCTAGGCTTAAACAGGCCCTTGGGCTGATAGCCTAATACCTACCTATGAACCTCTGAAATATTAAAGGAGGGAGTGGATGAGTTTAGATTGTTAGGATGGAAACTTTAGTGGTGAGAAAGAATGAGTGAATGTGTTATAAAGTATTTATATCAGAAAGGTGATGGACTAGAAAATAAGTTAATGGTGTCTTTTATATATATATATATATATATATATATATATATATATATATATATATATATATATATGGGGACCTGAAAATCAATGAATCCACCTTTAGTCAACTACACAGATCATCAACAGGTATGTGAGATTGCAGATCTACTTCATATAGTTGACTTACCATATCATCGACTTTCAGATCATCGAGACGACAATGTCAAAAGTTGAAAATCACGAACACCTGGAACATCAAAAGTAACAACTTGGCTACCAGCAACTAAAATATAAATGTAACAAAATTAAATCCACCAAAGTGGAGGGGAGCTTCACACCCACCCCCCATGTGGGGGCTGCACCCCCCACCCCCATAACTAAATATACCAACTCAGAGATCGCACAGTGGAGAAAAGGGCAAGGTTCACCATGGTGGCAAAGTGATCACTTTCACAGAGGGAAAATACAGTGTTTTGGGTCTTCCTAATTTTAAACTTTTGCCAATATGGTCTTGATAATGTGAAAGTTGACAAAATGGTAATTCAACTATATGAAATAGACCCAGGACTGCACAGTTCATGGGGTTGGGAAATATGCCATTTCCCTGACATTGTACAATTTCAGAGTTAGTAAAAAATGATATCATTTATGCTATTTTTAAACTTTTATTTTACATGTGGAGAGACTTTTGCTTGGCACATGCTTAGTAGTGTGTCAATGTTTGTTTAGTCAACCTTTTGCAGTTGACATTGTGAATGTTGATATTGGGTCATTTGCTTATTATCAGTAGACTCATACATACATTATATATATATATATATATATATATATATATATATATATACACACACACACACACACACACACACACACACACACACACACACACACACACACACACACACACACACACACACACACCTAGATAGATAGATAGATAGATAGATAGATAGATAGATAGATAGATAGATAGATGGGTTGCCCATCATGCATTGCCAACACTTTGGTCAGCTTACAAAGCTTTGGTGATAAGATCAACAGTCCCTGGAGTAGGGGAATATGCCTTTTCCCGAGGGATTGTGCTATCTTAGAGTTAGTTTATATAATTATACTTAACAGGGGGTGGGGTGCAGTACCCCCAGGAAAGGTGTGTGGGGGGTGTTGACATGTTTTTCTCAATGTTAATCATGTTGACAAAAGATCCATATATATATATATATATATATATATATATATATATATATATATATATATATATATATATATGTATATGTATATACAGACACACACACACATATACATCTTTGTCTGAGGGTGGGGGCATGTGTTTTGAGTCTTTGGGAGTGTTGCTCTTTTTTGAGTTGTGACTTCACATTTTAAGACCTTGTGGTTGAACAAATGCATAGATCATAGAAAACAGAAGCATTCATGGTAAATCCTATATTAGTGTATCTCTTAAGTCTTTACTGTTAAACTGTGATATATTATTATACTGCTCTTAGAAGTTGGCAAAATCAGCTTGTATGTGGAACAGTTATATTTAATGCCTTAAAATAAATATAAAGTTAGAATTTAATAGCATGTGGTAAAAGTAACTATTTTATATGTTAAAGAAGTAAATGGTGACATTAACCTTTGTCTTGAAGAAGATATTTTGCTATGGGCCAGATTCAAAAAGAGCTGATCTCAGTGCAAGTCTGCCCTGATTCCAAAAAACCTGCTCACAGTGTAAGTGGCTTATTTTGCTGCAAGGCCTATCTATATACACACTTACTATGGCAATCATATTCTAAAGCACCTGCTCTAAGCATGCTCTCAGAGTAAGTGGTCACTTACACTGAGAGCAAATCTTTCCGAATTGGAACCTATATATGCTAATTTGTCTAGATGTTCATCATGTTTTTGGCTTGAGGTTATTTTTTCCATAACTAAGAAAGATTATTCATAAGGATTTTTTTTTCTGGAAACGGTGACATTTATTTTCCTTGCAATATAATCCCACACACAATAACTTATAGTATTTGAATGATCTATTAACTATGCACCCTGCATTATTGTTAAATAGCAGTTAGTCCTAAGAGTGGGTATGTTGAGTTGGGGAGGCAGGGTGAGATATGGGATATTAATAAATATGTGTTTAATATTTATATCTATGCATGTTTGATGATACTAATGTGATTTACTTATAGTTGTAAAATCATACTAAACACGGTTGCAAAGATAAAAAACAAAGGCTAGATATAATGTGGGGTGTGATTAAATGAATAAACATATGTAAGAGAATATGAAATCAGGAGGACAAGGGATATTTCAGTAATGCAAGCAGTAAATGAATTTAGTGTTTATATAATGTGAAGTAAAAGTAGAAAGCAATGAAGAATAAAGGATGTGACAGTATGGCATAAGTTAGACTAAACCCAAATTTAAAAAAAGGACAACATGATATGTGATGCTGCAAGTACCTGTGGTGTTTAGATTGCTTCATTTACCACAAAGTGACACTGATAGAGAGAACTAATATTTGCTCAATGAAAGCACATTCTCCTTCTGTCTTCGTTGGGTACTGATAGGAGGTGAAGAAGATCTGCATGTTTGAGAAGAAGCATAAATAAGCTGGAACATGACAGGTGCATAGAGATCGAGAGGTCTGTATACACACACTTATGGAATGGAACAGCAGTACAATAACAGAATAAATGCTGTAGAAAAGTTTTTGGAAGAATTAAGCTTAAAATGAACAAAGGGGAGGATTAGTAGTAGATAAGTAAATAGGAGTATGATTTTGGGTGAATGAGAAAAAAAAGATTGGATATGCTTTGGAGGCAATGTAGTAGGTTAAAGCCTGTTTTGACTCATAGAAATATTGCAGGTAAAAGATTACCTCTGTTGATTGAAAGTGGTTTGAATAGAAGGACTGACTTGCCATGCATGACAAATGATAGGTGGAAAAAACTATTTTATTTTAGACAAAAAGTATGACAGGGATGATGTAGATGTGCATTGATTAAGGATCAAACCACTTTATGTGAGTTTCAAAAGTTTTACATCAAATATTAGAAATAAAAAGGTATTATATGGGTGTATGATCTCTTGATTCAAGGTGGATTTGCAGTTATCCAGCTTACATTTTATCTAAAATGGAATAACAATGTAAGAATATATATAAAAAATAATGGTTGTTAATGGAAAATAAATGAGGTTAACAGTATGTGTTTATTTAACACTGTGGTGTCTAAACATATCTTTCGTAATAATAGGAAGATTGTTGTAAATCTGGACTGATAAAGAAGAAAATCTAAAAAAAAGGTTACGTTTTGGAGGAAAGTTTTATTGTAAATATGTTAAACTTATTGGTTGTTTGTTGCAACATCAGTAAACTGTATATTATATAACAAACGGCAAATCTGGTTGCTGTTAAGTTTGATTAATCAAACAGTCATAGCTAACCGATGGGTGCATCAAACAGTACTGAGCCCTTCACAGTCCTGTCAATCAGGACTGTTGAAGACTTGCCATGAAAGTATCTGCTGTTTGGAAGAGTGTCAGTTACACTTGGCCATGGGTGTTCTGGAAGTTTGGCAGATCACTAAGATATAGAATGCTGCATATCATATCTTCGGGTCTGCTGCACTTTGTCGAAAAACCTATTTGTCAAATACATTTTTGTCGAACCCTATTCATCAAAGCCTTAATCCACTGAATTCTCATTTGCAAAATTTTTACAAGGGGAAAAAACACTTGGCCATCATCAGGAATTTTCTCTTTTCCCCAGTGAAGTGCAATCTCAAAGTTGATGTATTTAGTTGGGGTAGTGTGGTGCGTTCAGCCCCCCTCCTGAGTGGGCTTTAAATTAAATTGTGTTGTTTTTGCGACGATACTGGCAAAGGTGCTTGCCACCCCCATAGTGCCTTTTTTAGGCAATGTCAAAACAACAAAATTTCTGATGCAACAAAATCCACTCGAGGCAAACTCAAGGTACTGATGCTTAATGCCAGGAAAAATACCCAACCACATCACTGCTGGATATAGGTCCTCAACCATGAACCAAGAAAAGCATACCACCTACCTGGACTTACTGGAATTACTCACCATATAGCCCAACACCTTAGCTAAGGGTGATTTCAACTGTCCTTACATCAACTGGGTGACATACACACAAACATGCACAAACATGCTTGGCCAGTGGTTCCTGGACTTTTTCAGCTCAAATGCTCTGGAACAGATAGTCTGCACCCCTCCCAGGGGGCTCAATTTTATACACATAGTACTCACCAACATGGGTCATCACTGTACTCCAACCTGAGTAATACCTTCCTTGGTAAGGTCAGACCATAAAACCATCTTGTTCGAAGTAACTATTGGACCTGACACCCCCATAGCAACTAAAAAACTTTTCCAAAGCAAACTACAGACTAAGTAATAGTATAAAATGTTGTATACCCCCCACATTCACAGTTAACAATGACTCCTATGCAGAGGTGTACTCAGATTACTTGTATAAACACTTAAGCAACTATATGGACTTGGCTGTACCAGACTGGATCAAAACTAGGTCCACCTGAAAAAACAAGCCACCCTGATGGAAGTCAAGTATAAACATATTTGTAACAACAGGAAGAAACTGATGTCTAAGAATAAGAGGGAACTGACTCAGGAGAGGAAGAATTCCCTCCGCAGCTTGAACAAGCAAATCAGAAATCTTGTAAAATCCTCTAAAGTTAATTATGAAGCTAAAACACAACCCTAGCTGAGGATAATCATAAGGCACTTTTAACTACATCAGAAATCTAAAAGGGAATGCCCATCTATGTACCGAACTGGTACTAGATGGTACCACTCATACTGCACTGGAGGAAATTGCCAACCTACTAGTTGACAGATTTGGTGCAAACTTCACTCCCCTGGCCTCACAGGTCATAAACCAAAGCATACCTGACACAAGTCCTCTGCCTAGTATCTCTAGAAATCAAGTTATATATGTGCTTTCCAAGGCTAAAGACATGGCCTCAATGGGACCAGATAACATCCTAGGTTGCTTAGTAAGCAATCTAAAACAAGACCTAGTGAACCCACTTTCGATTCTCTCTCTCTGTCTTTTTTTTTAAACAAAAAAAAAACATCTTTATTAAATGATCACATATGACACAGGCAATCTTACATTTGTATAAATGAAAAACAAACCACATTAACACAGTTTTAGTTGCAAACATGTATCAGACCCCTTTGAGACAACTGTAGTTACAAACAGTATACATCACTTATAATATGTATAGTCATTGTCAGTTAAGTACTACATAGCTCATTCAAATCCTGGCTTCTTTTAAACCTTGTTCCTCCTCTGCATATAATGTTGTCACAACTCCCATTTTTTTGCTATGTAGCTTGCTCCTTCCCTTTTCTAAATATCCCAGTTCCAGTTGCTTTATCTCTGTTACTACATTCACTGCTTCTGGTAAAGTTGGTTTAGACTCTGATTTCTATTTTCTAGTAATTGCTTTTTTGGCAGCCACCATAATTAGACTCAGCAAAGCACTGCTATGTCCAGGCAACTCTGATTCTGTGTCATAGCTCAAAAAGATCATCTCCTTAGTTACATCAGTTTGCTCACCCAATATCTCTGACAGAGCAACTCTGCAGGGAATGTTTAAAGTATGCAAACTCTTTACACTCCCAGAAAATGTGTTCCCAGTTATCACTTTCTTCCCCATCACACCTCCAACATTTGCTGTCTACCTGAGGAAAAAGTATTTTGGAGTCTACTTAGGGTATAAAAATACATATGTAAACATTTCCTAGAAAAGACCTTAAATCTTCTAGACTTTGTTGCATATTTGGGTTATATACAAATATTTCCCCCATTATCTCTTTGTGAATTGTTTATCAAGTCTCTCTTCTCAATCCATGCTAACCTTCTCTGATTGACTCTTATAGTTGGCATGCAATATTTTATATGCTCTACTAATTATTCATTTTTTAATGGCATCTTCTGTTCTAGATTCTATTAAGAACTCTACCAGTGCTGGTCTTTCATTAGGGTTCCCTATTTCTTTCTCTTTGCCTATACTCTGATATCAGTCCTTGATAGGGAAGGCCATCTATAACCTGCAGTCCAAATAAATTCTTGGCATCTTCCTGTTCTATTACTGTTCGCTTTCTGGTTATTTGTTCCCAATACTTTGGATCCTTTGCCAGTTTTCTCCGATAAATTTCAGCCCCCATCTTGCCTATTATCTATATCCCTAATTGCAGTCATCCCTGTTGGTAGAATCTCTTTTCTCCATTCCCATGGCTTAGTTCTTAAAATAATATCTGATACTTTATGAATATAATATTCTGTATGATCATTGTCCTTTAAGAATCTGCATCAAAATCCCAGTCTCTTTTGTTTCTTAAGCTTCTCCCTGTATCACCATCATCCCTTCCCACTTTTAATTATAGTTTTCTGCTTGTGCGATGTGTAAGAGCTTTAACTGAGTTGTTCTAAAATATCCCTTCAAATCTGGTAAGCCTAGTCTGCCTTATTCTATTGAATGAATCAGCTTATCCCACATGGCCCTTGCCATCTTCCCCTCCCAGATAAAACTCTTCAGTTCTTTTTTAATTGCTATCCTCAACTTCTCCTCTGCTTGATAAAAAAATATGCCTGATCAGTGTATAAAACTAAAGGGACTAAAAACATTTTAACTGCTTGAATCTTACTATCCATATCCATATAAAAAAGCTTCCAGTTTATCATTTTTGTATTTTCTTCTGTTTAGTTTGCTCCCACATATTCTTAGCTGGCACAGTGGTGCAATTTTTAATCCATACTCCTAAATACTTCATTTTATCATGTCCCCATAAATATGGATATTGCTGGACCAATTCATGTGTGGGTACATCATTTACTGCTATTGCCTTTGTTTTAGCTTCATCCCACTAGTGTTCTCTTTAAACATAGAATGAGAACTGGCTTTGGAAAGCCTTCTACATTGCCCACCTCATCGTATCCAGGTCTAAGGATGTTATAACCCACTGTACTTGACCTTCATCAGACCACTAATAGAGTACAGTGCTCCCTTTTGCATCTATCTCACCAGACACCTGCAACAGCTGGACAGAGACCACAGAGATTTCTTACCAAGAAAATACAGGGCCTCCAAACCATGACGTACATGGATAGACTAAAAGTCCAGTCAATATTCTGTGTATTGTATAGGTTACTGAAAGGTGACTTGTGCCACTACTGGGCAATCTTTGACCCTGCCCTCATGGAAATGCAGCACATCCACAAATCTAATGGCAGAAATGTCTCTTTCTTTAAAGATCTTAACCTAGCCTATGACATTAAAAGAACATGCTGGACACAAGAACCAGATATATCTCCCAGAGACTGCTGCTCCTCTAGAATAAGCTTCCAATTCACATGAAGCAGAGCTCCTCACTGACCATATTCATGTGAAACATAGACAAATGGATAGGAGACCACAAATTCACCCCGGTGGTGGCATCCATGTCCCTCATGGACAGAGATTGTCAGTGTTGACCATAGATTTGCTCTGCAAATTACATCCACTTATAAGGACAACCGGGGCAACTTGGGATTAACATGACTAGGCTTGTAAGGGCTCCAGGGCCACTAGCCTATTAACCTCCTATGAATCTATGACCTATGAGAGAGAGAGGAAAAACACAGGATATGACCCTGTCAAGACAGAAATTTCTCTCTGTCTCAATAAAATGGCACTGGGAGTGTGACACTCCACCACTACCAACAGTAATCAAGGAGCCTCAATCCTCACTGCTAACACCTGTGGGGGGCAAACATTTGGAGGATGACAACTGCACACACAGTATTTCCAGATGCAGCTCTCTGTATTAAGTGCAGTTTCCACACAGAGACCACAATCAGTCCAGGGCTTGTTTCTCTCTCTTTCACCAGATCCCCAATAAGACTCCGCACTGACACAGCTATAGAGTTGAGATCTCAGCTGAGTTGCTAAGCCAAGACTGCCAGCACTCTCTCTCTCCAACCAGAGCTTTGTGTCCCTGCCCAAGTAACTCACACACACACATACACACACACACACACACACACACACACACACACACACACACACACGCACACACGTGCGCACACACACACACACACACACACACACACACACACACACACACACACACACACACACACACACACACACACACACACACACACACACACACACACACACACACACACACACACACACATACATGCACATAGCTATGCCCCCTTCTGCCGAGACTATAAGATAGTTATCACCGCCACCAGCCAACTCTTTATCAGCTACTTTAAGGTCCTTAACAAAGAGTGTCCAGTCTTACTGTGTAATGTTACTGTTAATACAAATAGCAGTTTGACCAAGAGCAAGGCTAGTAGGAGTGGTGTTAATACTTATGGTAGTTTGACCAAGAGCAAGGCTATTAGGATTGGCCCACAAAGTCACCAAATATATGTATGTGAATACTCCCAGAACTTAAATATGTCTCACAAATATCAGCCACAATGAAAGGTTTAAATAGATTTAATAATAAATAATAAAAGAACAAGAAAATACTCGGTATATAGTCACAGTAATATCAGATTTCAAAATCACAGGAAAATTTTAAAACAACATTGCAGGACAGACTCAAATAAATAAAGAAAAACATCTACGTACATTAAGCTTTGCTATATTCCTGACTATATCTAAGAGAATTACTGTACCCTAGTAACTTACTTACATACAGCAAGCAAGGCAGATGTGGTGAGTGGGTCTTCCAGCTGATGTCAGAAAATTATTAAATTAATATCTCAAATATTACTGCTGGGATAGGTTGAAGAATGACATCATTTCTTGTCATCTGACTCTATCCCAGGTGAAAACAGCCACTGATACAGCTGATAGCATTTAGCATCTACCTGTGAAAAATGCATAGACAAGGCTTTTGTTAGATCTACAGCAGATCCTGGAAGTCATAAAACAATAAAACACTTCCACATCACAACCCTAGCAATTATTTCTCTTTCAAGACAGCACAGAGAGCTCCCTAGTATAGACATCCTGTCTCTTGCTTTCATAAAGCAATTGAATTTCAGCTATTCCTCTGAAATTAACCTCTTGTGTTCCAGTTTCCAGTGTTAAAATATATACATCTAAACAGTTACAATAGTGTAGGTACATTTCTGTTCTAATCCAGTAGGGTACACTGTGGTTACATTTTTAAGCTCAGTACTTTATTAATCCTTTTCAACACACATTTCTATACCAGCAGTTTGATATGCACATAGCACACAGTTCTAATACATTTGTAACACAAGCATGTGAATAATGTTGATATTCACAGATGACATATAATTATTTACACAATTCCAGATAGCTGGGCTGGCAGTATCTCTTTTTATGACACCCCCCCCCTTGTAGACTCAAGCTAGTTTTTCAAGTGACTCTTTAGAACTGTTGCTTGAGAGGGTTAAGCCTATCTGGGAATACATTACCACATTGCCTGTCTTGAGAGCCCATCTGCATTGGCATTGCGAACTCCACTGCAGTGCTGCATTGTCATATCATATGCTTTCAATTCCAAGCTCTATCTTAGTAGCTTGGCATTTTGCTGGCTGGCTGGCTCGATATAACCATGTTAGAGGATTGTGGTTTGTAATTACAGTGAACTTCCTTCCATACAGATAAGTCTAAGGTTTCTGCAGTGTCCACCCTATGGCTAGGCATTTCTTTTCTACAACTGTATAGTATTTCTCCCTGGGTTGGAGCCTATGACCGAGATATACTACTGGATTATCTTCTCCCTCTGAGGAAAACTGGCTGAGTACACCCCCCACCCCATGGTTTGAAGCATCCACCTGCACAACAAATTCTTTGCTGTAATCCGGACTGGCTAATACAGGGTGTCCTCCCAAAGCTCCTTTAAGCTTGTGGAATGCCTGCTTACACGTCGGGGTCCATACTACCTTATCTGGCTTGTTTTTCTTTGCCAGTTCTGTGAGTGGAGCAACTATGGTACTATAATTGGGACAATCTTTCTGTAGTACCCTGCTGTCCCTAAGAATGCCCTCACCTGCTTTTTGGTAACAGGGCAGGCCATGCCTGAATGGTTTCCACTTTGGCAGGTTCTGGACTGATCTTACCATTCCACACTCTATGTCCCATGTAGGAGACCTCTGCAATACCCACCTGACATTCACTGAGCTTAATGGTCAACTCTGCCATCTGTAGTTTGCCCAGCACCTCCCTGACATGTTGAAGGTGCTTTTGCCAGAAATGGCTGTAGATGGCAATATCATCCAGGTTAGCAAGTGCGAAATCTCTTGCTCCTGCTGGAATACAATTTACCAACCTCTGGAAAGTTGCTGGAGCATTTTTCATCCCAAAGGGCATCTTTGTGAACTCATACAAGCCGAAAATAGTCACAAAGTCTGACCTCTCTCTAGCACTGGGAGTCAACGGCACCCACCAGTAGCCTTTGATAAGATCAATAGTCATGAGATACTTAGCCCCACCCAGTTACTCTAGGGCTTCATCTGTCCTAGGCATGGGGTAAGCATCTGACTCTGTGTGACTATTTAATGTCCTGTAGTCCACAAAAAACCTGGTGCTGCCACCCATCTTTGGTACTAGCATCACTGGGGAGGCCCAGGGACTGCTGGACTCATGGTTACCCCTAGTTCCAACATTTCCTGTATCTCCTCCATCAGAGTCTGTTTGACCCTCTCTGGCATCATAAGTCTTTGGGGTCTTGTATCCACATGGTGCTGCACCAAGTGGGTGCACCCTGGTTTCCCAGTGAACATTTCCCCAAACTCCTGTAATACTGTTCAGATTTCTCAAACCTGGGTAGGGGATAACTGCTGGGGCATTGCTACCCTTTCCACTAAGGTGTCAGTCTGAGCCTCACTGAGGATATCAGTCACAAGATCCCCCTCAGTCTCCTCCTGACATCCACTGCAAATACTCAGCACAAGAGCCTCTTTACCATGGCAAGGTTTCATCATGTTAACATGGTACAATTTATGCCCCTACCTCCAGGCTAGCAGTTCTACCATGTAGTTAAAATCACTGATCTTCCTTACCACTTTGGTGGGTCCCTCCCAAGCTGCCTGCAGCTTGTTGAGTATGACAGTAATGAGAACCACAACCTGCAACCCTACAGCATAGGCTCTAGCTCGAGCATTCCCATTATACCAGACCTTTTTTTGCTGTTGGGCTTCTGCCAGGTTCTCCTGGGGAAGACCCATGAGTTCCATGAGCCTTGTTCTGAGATTTAGGACAAACGCCACAACAGATTCCTTTTGGGATTCACACTCACCTTCCCACTCATCACAAATCAAATCTAGAAGTCTCCTCACCCTGTACCCATACAGCAACTCAAAGGGTGAAAAATCTGTGGATTCCTGGGTCACATCTCTGTAAACAAACAACAGATGGAGCAAATATTTGTCCCACTCCCTCTGAAACTGGTCTGGAAATGCCTGTGCCATGGTCTTAAGTGTAGAGTTTAACCTCTCAACAAGACCATTAGTCTGGGGATGGTAGGGGGTGGTCTTTTGATGCTTCACCCCACAGTGCTTCCACAGACAACCCAGCAGGTCTGATATGGAATTGGCACCTCTGTCAGTCAGTATCTCTTTTGGGAAACCTACCCTGCTAAAATTCTCTAACAAAGCATTTGCCCCATTTTCTGCCTCAATGGAGGATAGGGACACCACTTCAGGGTATCTGGTAGCATAATCCACTTCCACTAGGATATACTTTAACCCTGTGGAACTTGGGGTACTCAGAAGCCCCACAATATCCATAGCTACCCGCTGAAACAACTTCTCAATCACAGGCAATGGCATCAAAGGATCCTTGACCATGTCTCCTTCCTTGGCTACCTTTTGGCACTGCTTACAGTTCCTGCAGTACCCTGTTACATCTATGGAAATCCCAGACCAATAAAAGTTCTGCATAATATGTCTCTTTGTATGCTTTATGCCCATATGACTTGCAAAGGAAACAGTATGGGCTATGGCTAGAAGTGCCAGATGGTAGGCTCTGGGCACTACCTACTGCTGCATTCGCTCACCCTCTAGCCCACCCTCAGGGGTACAGTCTCTGTACAGTAAATCTTTGCCCCAGTATACAGATTCTTCTTCCCTTGAGAATCAGGTGCCTCACTAGCTACTTCTCTCAGGCCTTGTAATGTAGGGTCTGAGAGCTGAGCCTGTCTCAACTCTCTCTTTGTAACCCTTCCAGCTCTCCTTGCATCAGAAGCCTGGTATTCTCTCACAGCAGTGCCTCACTGTCAGTTTGGGTACTGCTACTCACCTCTGCCCTTGCAGTCACTCTGTTCAAGGGAGCATTAATACCCACAAGCAGCTGTGGCTCACCTTCAGTCTCACCACTACAGGGTAGCTGCCTCTCTCTGATGTCTGTCTGGGTCTCCCCCAGACTACCAGACCCACATGTCTGTCTCCAAGCCTGACTGCATGTAACTGCATGAACATAAGGTACTTTGTTATCAAAATCATTCCCTAACAAGACATCTGCAGGGATATCCTCAAACACACCTACTTGCTTGCCTCCTTTTCCACCCTCCTAGTCAAGGTGCATCCTAGCCAAATATATTTGGAATGGGGTCCCTCCTAAAGCTCTGACTGGAGTAGACTGCCCAAGCAAGTAGTGTTCTTAAATGATTGCAGGCTTCACAATAGTTAGGTCAGAGGCTGTGTCTCTCTTAGCATTGGTCTGTTTCCCATCTACTAAGACAGAATATAACCTCTTGTAGTAGTTTGGTATCCTTGTTGTCTCCAGGCAACTTACTGCTGCCATTCTGTCATTCCCATTTACTGGCTCTCTCACCTTTTGTTCCCCACCTTGCCTCCATATACATCTATATGTTAAATGGCCCCACTGTTTGCATTTAAAAGATTTAAGCCTTGATCCTGGACATGTACCTGGACTAGTGGCTTCCCCTGCTACTGGCAGACTCTGTTGGGGTGGTCTAAGCTGCCCTCCATGGGTTCCCTTAGACCCATGAACAGCACTGGATATCCCTTTCCTGTGCAATGATGCCATGCTTGCTAGGTATATGTCTTTTTTTCCCCAACTTATCTGCTGTGTTGTATTCTCTATCTGATAACCAGATTCTCACATCCTCAGCAAAGTGTTAAGGACTGGCTTCCTCACCAAAAATTTGCCAGTCCTTCATAAGTGGTGACCTGACACCCATCTATGAAAATAAGTGCTTAACTCAGCAATATATTCACACAGACTTTCATCTGCCTTGCATCTATGCTCACAAGACGTTTTTCTATAAGCTTCAGGTGTTAACTTAAAACACTACAACAAACAATTTTTAACTGTATTACAACTTAAACAATTAGTATTGGACAATTTAGAAATAGCAGTTACGGCTTTACCATCAAGTAAGGGGGTCAGGAACCATACCCAGAGCCCTTGGTTAACATTATACTGTTTACATACCTTTTCAAACATATGAATAAAACTGTCAAAATTATCCCCATCTGTAAATTGTGGAAGAAATTTACTGGCCTTTGTTGCTTCTGGGGTTCAGTTATTCCCTTCCCCATTACCTCCATGACCCCGATGAAGAGTCAGCATCTCCTTTTCATGATGCCTCTGCCTCTCATTCTCCTCAGCTTCCAGACGTCTCAGTTTCTCATTTTCTTCAGCCTCCAGATGTCTCAGTTTATTTTCTTCGGCAACAGGCATCTCAAGTCTCTGCTGGTTCTATTTCCAAACATCTGGCATGCAGTTCAAGTATTTTAACTCCAGATGGATTTTTAAGTCCTCTGTGAAAAGGTTGAACTGTCCATTTTCTGAGAACTGTACATCCCCAAATCCAGTCTGGATGCCCTCCTGATTGCTGGTCTGTGATGCAGCTGTGACTAATGTTGCAATCATCTCTGCCTTAGTCAGTTGGGCATGCACCAGTCTTTTGTCTTGACACATCTCAGTCAACTGGCTCCTTGTCAGCTTGTCATACTCTTCTGCTGACATATTTGTCTGCTCTCCCTGACTAAGCTAACAAAAAAGAATAAAACTATTATGATATGAAACTCTGAATGTTCACTGTGTCCTGATTGAGAGTATAAACACCTTTACTGATCACTGTTTACAGGCTACAGGAATTCAATATCCACACCACTGAATCCTAATATGTGCATAGCCCATCACTGCCAACAATATAAGTGATGCCCCACCACTGGCAACAGTAATCAAGGAGTCTCAATCCTTACCCATAGCACCAGTGCAGGTCATACATTGGGAGGATGACAAGTACACACACAGTATTTTCAGATGCAGCTCTATGCATCAAGTGCAATTTCCCTTAAGAGCACACAGAGACCACAGTCAGTCCAGAGATGGTTTCTCCCTCATTTGCCAGATCCCCACTAAGACTCCCCACTGGCACAGTTATAGAGTTGAGATCTCAGCTGAGTGGCCAAGCCAAGACCTCCAGCACCCTCTCTGTCTAACCAGTGCTTTGTGTCCCTGCTCAAGTAGCTGGCACACACACTCTGAGGTTTGATTTATACAGAAACGCACACACACACACACACACACACACACACACACACACACACACACACACACACACGCACACACACACACACACACACACACAACTGGGAAAGGTTGGCACAGGCTTACTAGCTATGCCTCCTTCTGCCCAGACTACAAGGTAGTTATCACTGCCACCAGCCAACTCTTTATCAGCTACTTTAATGCCCTTAACAAAGGGTGTCCAGTCTTACTGTGTAATGTTACTATTAATACAAATGGCAGTTTGACCAAGAGTAAGGCTATTAGGAGTGGCCCAAAGTGTCCCCAAATAAATATGCAAGTACTTTCAGAACTTAAATATGTCTCACAAATATCATCCACAATGAAAGATTTAAATATATTTAATAATGAGTAATAAAAAAAATACTCACCATATAATCACGCTAACATCAGAGTTCAAAATCACAGGAAATATTTAAAACAACATTGCAGGAACATCTCAAATAAATAAATAAAAACATCTAAATTAAGCTTTGCTATATTCCTGACTGTATCTAAGAGAATTACCATACCCTAGTAACTTACTTACAGATCAAGCAAGGCAGATATGGTGAGTGGATCTTCCAGGTAATGTTGTCAGGTCAAAGAAAATACAGAATACCCAGTCTCTGTTAGAAAGTTTTCAAATTAATATCTCAAGTATTACTGCTGGGATAGCTTGCAGAATGACATCATTTCTTAACATCTGACTCTATCCCAGGTGAAAAACAGCCATTGATGCAGCTGGTGGGATTTAGCATCTACCTGTGAAAATACATAGACAGGGCTTTTCTTTGATCTAAGGCAGATCCTGGAAGTCATAAAACATTAAAACGCTTCCACGTCTCAAGCCTAGTAATTATTTTTCTTTCAAGGCAACACAGAGAGCTTTCTGGTATAGACATCCTGTCTCTTGCTGTCATAAATTAATTTAATTTCAGCTATTTTTCTGAAGTTAACCTCTTGTGTTCCAGTTTCCATTGTTAAAATATATACATTTAAACAGTTACAATAGTGCAGATACATTTCTGTTCTAATCCAATAGGGTACACTGTGGTTACATTTTTAAGCACAGTACTTTACAAACCCTTTTCAACACACACTTCTGCACCAGCAGTTTGATACATGCATAACAAACAGTTCTAATATATTTGTAACAGAAGAATATGAAACATGTTGATATTCACAAATGGCATACAATTATTTAGAAAATTCCAGATAGCTGGGCTGTCAGTATCTCCTTTCATGACAGGGAGTGAAAGTATAGACTGTAAAATAAAAAATGCAACATGGCAACCCCCTTTCCGGTCATTTTGGCATATAACAAAATAGAAAATAATTTACATTGATACAAAAAAGATTAGTAAACCAGGAAAGTTGAAGATATGTTGAAAAACATACTTCAGCTTTTGGGTGCAGTTTTCCATCAAACTAATATGTGGGTGAAGTTTTCTTGTTTATTTATATCTTAAATCTAAGCCTGAAACCCTTGCTTTTTCTAGGACTCAGAACTGTAACATCAGGCTACATTACTTATCTGATGTGTGTTGTTGACACTCTTGAGACTGATAAGGCACAATTCAATACTAATGTTTATGAGCCCTTGTTTGCTTAATGGCTCTGTAGTTGGAATTAATTACTTAACCAAATTACACTGCCCCTTAACTAGCCTTTATGATATAATTGATGACAGGAAAAGCATAGGAAATGTGAAATTTCACAAAATAGCAAACACAAGCATATTTGGGCATGCAATTAATGGAATAATTATTAAATCGTGCTTTTTCTATAAGTGGCACATTTAGTGCTAGATTACAGAGAAGGAGTATCACTTTTTGGAAAGAAAACTTGACAGTTTGGGGCCGTTTACCTTTACGTGAAGGACTGTGTGGTTATACTATGACATTTGTCAGGACTGGCCAATGCACAAATGAGAATACACTTCAGTATATTATAGCCTACTCTCTCTCTCTCATCTGACTGCTGAAGTATTGGTTTATCTTAGATTTAGTGCATACATCTCACTTTGAAGTGGAAAGGAAAATACAGGACTTGGAATTGTGCTGGACTATAACTGGGTTGTGGTTAAAGTTAACCTAAAATGAAGGTTTGGAAGAAAAATTGAACCAGATCCTGAGTCATGTGGAGGAATTAAATGCTGAAATGGCTGCCTTACAACTGGAGATAATGGAAGTTAGTACTAATAGCATTAGACCTCCTAAAAGTGTAAGTATAGTGTAGTTAATACCTCTCATCAATGTTCATGCAGGTTTGGGCATTCCCTACTTGAACAACAGGTAATGTGGGAGTAGAGTTATTGTAGGGCACATTGTCAATCTCCACAAATATTCCATACTATTTAAAATATACCTCTCAGTTGTCCAGTATTTCACAGAATGTCTAGGCTTTTGTTTCATATATTTTTTGGCAAATTAATGGGAATTGATGATAATTAAATAATGATGGAAATTTGAGTTTGCAACTTCATATCCTTAAGAAAATGCATTCTAATGCAAAATCTGTCATTCTACCAACAGTGCAAGTATATAGCAGCAATATATAAGTAAAATACAGCTGCAACAACAAATTAACACAGAATCAGGAGGAGCTAAAGCTCATGTAAGTTAACACCTGAAATGCTGCAGCATTACTTAACATGTTAACAAATAGCACAACAAGGATTCTAAGCAAGCCATTCTGCATTCTTTTTAATTGGCTTACACCCACTTAACCCTTTGAAGGAAGTAGTCCATGGTAAATACTAACTAAATAAATAATGAATAAGTGCTATAATGTGCCTAAAACCCCCCACCCACAACCATACAAGAAACATGTTTTGTTGCATTTATTTCGGAGTTAGGAAAAGAATGGATAACCATTCATTTTTTCAGATAACTGGCTTTATTTAATACTAAGGAATAGTCTACTATTAGATGCAAGGATGGCTGTTAAACAGTAAATGTGTGGACAGTACCAGGTAGATATGGTTAGGGTTGGCAGGCCATATATATTGCCGGCAGTGGGTAGGAATTGTAGGCACTGCACTGGGCTGTACACAGGGTTTGCTATACTGCGGGCTGGCTTCACTACTGCATATCTCGTAGGATATTACACTGCACTACAACCAGAATGTTGACCTATTGCAAACAACATGGGAAAAATGAAGGAATAACACAACAACAAGCTGGAGAAATAAAAATGTTGCAAAAATATGTACATGGTTTGCTAGATAAACACATTGAAATGGAATGTCATGCCTGAAGAGAAAGTGTTAAAATAACAGAAGTAAATGAAGGAATAGAAAGAAAAGATGCTTTAAAGTGTGTAGAAGTGTAGAGTTGTAGCATAAATGAGGCTATGGACTGGATAGACAATCAATCTGTTAGAGCACATCATGTAGTTAATTTGCCAGTGAAAGTCTTTTTTTATTTCTCCAGCTTGTTGTTGTGTTATTCCTTCATTTTTCCCATAGTTGTTTGCAATAGGAAAACATTCTGGTTGTAGTGCAGTGTAATACCCTATGAGATTTGCAGTAGTGAAGCCAGCCCACAGTATAGCAAACCCTGTGTACAGCCTAGTGCAGTGCCTACAAAGCCTACCCACTGCCGGCAATATATATGGCCTGCAAACCCTAACCATATCTATGGCAAAATGCCACAGCTACAGATTAAAGGAATGACTAGGAAGAACAGCAGCATCCAATTTAGGGCTGGTAATGAGAGGACGTAAGGTCAAAGAAGTAAATGATTATGTCCCTCAGCTGTATGCTATTAGAAAAAAAACTATTTCCAGCTAAATGGTACAACAGACAGCTGGGAGCTGCTAGCCAGCTGGTAGACCTGACTGCATTTTGAAAATATTAAAGTGCACTATATTCTGGGCCATGACAGATGAGGAAGTCACTCACATCTACAAAGATGTACTGCAGAAGAAAACCAGATGTGGGCCTGTGTAGACTAACAGTAGGCCAGAAAATGCAAGTGGAAAGCTACCCCCAGATGTAATGTAAGCAGTGGTATGCAAAGGGAATCAAGATAAAGTAGGGGACAGAAAAGAAGCTTTGAGCAAATAAAGAGGGACCATACCGCTCAAGCTCTTAGCACAAGAAATCTGGACAAAAGCTAAAATAATAGGAGGACAAAGGCCCGGAAACAGTTCAAGTTTTTAAATATTGCTCTTGTAAACTTAGAAAGTTGCTAGAATGACAGGATTTTAGTTAGCATGAATTTTCTGAAGGTATGAAGTCTGAAACCCAAATGTTATCCCATTATTTAGTTCCTTCAATCCTCAGTGATTTGGTAGAAAAGCACAAATTTTATGAGGAACATTCCAAAAATATGAGGCAAAATCTGGACATTCTGTGAAAAACTGGACAGTTGAGAGGTATGAGAGGGACCCATAGTCAACAATATTAAAGGGCAGGATGGAAAAGACAGTGAGTTCCTCAAAGTAGAGAAAAGGAAGGGGAATGGAGAAATCAGTAGGATACAGATGCACTGCAGTGTAGATGGAGGAAGAAGTAAAGGCTGTTCCCCACTGGATTAATCAAAAAGGGAAATAAGGAGGATAACTACACTGTACAAATGATAAGCGGTTATATCAGTACATTTAGAGTGCAGCCTCGGTGGACAGAATGGGCAGTTATCACAGTGGAAGTAGGTATGAGTGACCGGTGCTGCCCACTGCTGGAGGGAGTGTGTAGGTCACCCATTGGGAATTATCCGAGGACTACATAGGCTGAGCTCTAGAGGAAAAGGGAGATGCAAAAGTGGTGGGTGAGTGTGGGTATGGATGTGGAATGTAGGATGAATTAGTCATCAAATAAAGCAGAAGAGAGTGTAGCAGATTATAAAAAGGGAGGAATTAGAGGATATAGTTTTCATTCTAGAGTTAAAGATAAACAGACAGGATCTTAAAAATATGGAGAATAATTCATATAGGTAGATGGAATGAAACTGTGAAAAAATTAGAAAAAAATAGAGGGGTTTGCAATCTGAGGAGAGTATATATGAAAGATGGTAGAAAAAAGAAACTATGTATCAAGAAGGCAGTTGGATCATAACTAAGTGATACAGGTAGAGACATGACATATTATGTTCCTTTTATTCTGGTGACTACGGAAAAAAACTTCAATAAAGTTACCATATTGCAAGAAAATACAACCTGCAAAGAGTTTTACTAAGCTGGAGAGTTATAAGAGTATAAAGTTACATGCAGTTATTTAGTTGGGTGAGACAGGAGGAAGATGCAGAAGAGTACAAATTGTGAAATAAAACATTAATACCTAAGTTAGAGAACAAAAAGTTAAAGTAAAGGGCTAGACAAACATGAGAAGCTGTGAGGAGAAAGAGGTTAGAGAGACAAATAGAGTGATAACAGGCAAGAGTGAGATATAAAAGTATTTTATTATAGCCAGGTGAATAAAGAGGGAAAAGAAGTGAAAGACACTAAAGTATTTTATACTACTGTGAAGAGCTAAATGAAGGAAAGGCCATGAGACTTGTACATATGGAAGTAATAGAAGGGTTGAGATAGAGACGCTTGATAGGGAAGAGGTGAGTTTTAACCTAGTATAGAACAGAAACAGAGCCAGGAGTTTTATAGGAATTATTTTAGAGAAGGTTTGAAAAAGTTTAAGTTAGGTATAGACCTAAGTGACATAGGGACTGAATTACAGGTTTTGAGAACACAGTAAGAACAAGTGCTGTATCCAGGAGATTTTTCTGGTTTGTAGATGGTAATGAATTTTTCTTTTCTTTTTCTTTTTTTATCATTCGAATAAAAGGGGTTAACGTTGCCACCTCACAGGAAGAGGTTCTCCGGATCAATTCTCGGCTGGGGTGCCTTCTGTGTGGAGTCTGCATGTCCTCCCTGTGGTCGCGTGGGTTTCCTCTGGGTGCTCCGGTTTACTCTCACATCCCAAAGACATGCTGTAGGTGGATTGGACATTCTAAATTGGCCCTAGGCATGAGTGCGTGCATGTGTGTGCCTTCTGTGGAAGGTTGGGTGCCAGGCTGGCAACTCGACACTGTAAAACTCCACTGCCAATCATGAGTGGACAGGTCATCCGCTGTGGTGACCCCTAACCAGGAAAAGCTGAAAGAAGAAGAAGAAGATCGTTCGAATGAAGGGCTTAGTTTGGGAGGTAGTTATGTGTAACAGTGCTGAAGACTGGACAGGTAAATGGTTTATGTAATATTTGTTGACGTATGAATTGCTAAGCATTTGTCAGCTAGTGGGAAAGTTTTCTGACTTATGACTTACTGAGCATATGTCAGATAGCAGGGTAATTCTAACTAATGTAGTGTTTTGAGTGTAGTGGGATTGGAAAGGTTTATTAGCTGCAAATCTTGTGAGTCTAATATAAGAGTTTCTAGCTTAGCTTTTAAAGACGCCTGAAGGTTTTTAAGGATGGATTCTCCATGAGGGTAGGAGATAGGTGGTAACTAGAGTTACTGTACTAGAAATGATGAGGGAAAACCTTTTTCTAAACAGTATTCCTAGCTTTGGACATGAAAATGATTGAATTTAAGGTCATCATCTGTAATAATTTCTATTAGCTCTGAGTAGGAGACAAGCTCAATTTCAGTTTTGCTCAGTGAAGTAATTTTGAAATGACTTTTATCTTGGCTGTGTGATGTAGAAAAAAATAGGAGTAGCTTAGACTTTTAGGAATGAGTAGCAGTTATGATTTACAGAGCCTGGATTCAAAAACAGTAAAAGATTCTTGTGTAAGTTGTTGAAAATAGGTTAGGCATTCAGATCAGCATATTAGAATATAATCTTCTACATATTGTTTATATAAGAAGAAAGGAAGCTCATAGTATGTGCAGAAATATAGAAATGTGGATGTGAAAACAAGATTAGAAAAAGGAAAGAGAAGAAAGAACTAATTTTGATAGATATACAAAAAGCTTTTGACTGTGTCCTGAAAGTATATGCATAAGGTAAAAGAGCAGGTACAGGGGAGTTAAACATGGGCTTGGGGAGTAGCTGGCTTACAAAGGGTTTCCCTGGAAGAAATTATTTATAAACAGGGATTGTTGGACAAAATAAAAATTGGGAGGGGTACCAAACAGGGATGCCCCCTGCCATCAGGATTATCCCTAATGGTAATTGAATGCTTGGTGTAATTTATAAAAGGTGTATAGAGGAAACATGAAGGCAAGATAAAAAAAATAATAGCTTATTGTCTGCAGATGACTGTATGCAAACAGAGGATGTAGAAGAACAGTCCCCACAGATTTTACAAATTTTCAGAGTATTCCTGTGTAAAGCAGAATTAAAATATCCTCTAGAAAAGTCAAATTTAATAACAACAGGGAATATGGAGGGTGGGGCAGTGGAACCGGAATAAAAACAGGGAGGATTTCAAGACTTTCCAAAGGAAAGTAGGTGAGGAAGTGGTGAAACTGGAAGAAACTGAGGGAGAGGATAGGCATAATGTTGGATAAGTAGGTAGGATAAGGTTGTACATTGGGGAAAGATTAATCTGGTGAAGTGCTTAATTTTACTATATACAATTTATATGGGAAAATACAATTCTAATAAAACAAAAAGATAAATGAAAAGCAGAGATTCATTAGGTATGTGACACATTTATATGGAAATGGAAAAGAAGCCAAATAGCCAAGGGTAGATTATAAGGCGGGGGTTAGGAAATTGGGCATCATCAGATTTTAAATGATATGAAACAATGATAAATCTAGTCTGGAGATTAGGGGGGTGAGAATTGAAAGGAGGAGAATGCTTTTTGTGGGGAAACAGATGTCAAGGTCAGATAGGGCAGTGAAGAATTTTCTTGTAATAGAACCTATAAATCACATATGAATAGAAAGATGATTAGGTACATTCTGAGAGGGGAAGCCAAAAGAAATAGAAAGACAATTAAGGGAGTGGAAGAAGAGAAGCTTTAGTGTAGTTAAGGATGTGAAAGAGAGGTAGGTGGATGACGGGCCTCTTTTGAAGAAATTCTACAAAAATATGGAGTAGAAGAAGGGAACTGGTTATTTTACAGAGGCCTTATTGTAAACATTCAAGCAGAAAATGCAAAGAGGGCTGGGTAAAAGATGGAAGGTAAAATTAGGTATAAAGAGAGAGCCAAAGGAAATGGCAAACTTCTTAAGAGGTTGGTAAAAGACACAGAAATGTAGAATAGGGAGAATATGCAAGACTTTGGGAGAATGAGCAGCTCAGATGGCAATGGAGAGGTTGAGGAAAACATGGATGAAAGTCTGTAGGTAGTAGTAAGAAGACTGCAACAGGGATGAAGTAATGGAGATGAAGAGATTCTTATATACTATGTGTCTAGTTGGAGACGGTTATACCAGATTAGTGAACAGATAGTACAAAACTACACTATGTATACAAGAAGAGGGGACAACTCAGATCTCAGGCTGCTTCTGTCTGTTGGGTCATTTAACTCATTACAGCCGTGTGATGTCTACAGGCGTTTCTGCAGTGACCTCCTACTACTCCTCTAGGCATCAAATATTGCTTGTTCATATTTGCATTAATAATTCCAAAACCATGCTACACACAAGGTATCTGAATATTTTATCTTAAAGCATATATGAATGCAAACACAACTGTATTGATATATGACCTCTGTCAATAAGTATTTGTTAGAACTGTAAGGTGATAACATCATTTTTTAAAAGCTGAAGCCACACCCACTGGGGGTTAAAGGTGCAAACTCAAAAGAGCTCTACTGGAAGGAATGAGTTAATAAGGGAAATGCAGCCCAATTACATATGTGCGGAGCATATCAAGAAATTTTAAAGCCATGGAAAATGGCTAGTAGAATCTGGAGTGAGATATTTCAGAGATTCCAGATTTATGACAGTTCTGTTTGTTTGGCGTTGTGACCACCAGCAGGAAATGTCCAAAAGAAGACATTTTGGAATTATGGCTAGCTTTGAGATAAATTAGAGGAAAAGAGCAAGAACATGGAAAGAAGGAAGGGAACACAGTAGAATACAAAACAGAGGGTGGACGTGTAAATGAAAAAGGTGGGACTAGCGAATAGAGAGTGCATGGATAGATGATGTAAAAAGTGAAAGAACAGATGAAAAGCACAACAAAATGGGTCACAGAGGAAGTAGAAATGAGGAAATGAAAGTGGTAGTGATCATACACTGAGAGAAAAAGTTAAGGGATAAGATACAGATGTTAGAAGAAAGGAAGATACAATAAATGTAATATGAGTAGTTGTAAAGAAGAGTTTGAAAAGTGTGGGGAAGTGCTGTGATAAGAGGGAGGGGATTGTAATGGGTGTAATGGAATCTAAATGGAGGGGCAGTGAGGTAGACTATCTTATGAAATTATTGAATAGAAATGAAGTTATTAATACATGTTTACTGCTTTTTTTTTAAATTATGAGTTTTGCTTACAGAAATTATCATGTAATAATGTAATACTGAAATGTGCTGAAACACTGGGAAAATGTGGAAAACAAAAGTGATACAAATAAAAAGGCTGCTGTCTAATGTTTATTGCTAATTTTTAAATCACCTATTCTCAGTATTGCCACATCCCTTGATGTCTTACTTCAAACTGTTATTTCAGTGTTCTCTAGTGTCACCAATATGTTAAATCTGTATTTCTATTCATGTAAATATGGAATACTGTACAAAATTACCAATGCATGCATAAAATTGCAAACTATTTTTATAGGACAATCCCTCAGGTTTTGTATGAAAATTGACCTGACACAGCAAGCGTTAACCCACTCAAAAAACATACAAACATTCACACAGACAGATGCAAATAATTAAATAAAGGCAGATAACTACACGACACTCACACACACACACACACACACACACACACACACACACACACACACACACACACACACACACACACACACACACATGCATATATATTGTATTTCTGTCCATGTAATACATTTTTTGCCGACTACCAGGAGTACACATTTTTTGATATCGCCATAAAGGGCATTTTTTTATTTTTCAGACTTTACATAATAACACTTTCAGAGATACTGAAAATTGCCTGTCGTACTAAATATTACTCTGGTACCCCAACTGTACCTGTGCTTTTACCTAAGCAGCCTCTATTTGCCATGATTTTGTAGCATAAGTGTTAACTTATGCTGCAACCTAGGATCCACTGCAAGCCTGTTTACTAACTTTGTCTGGAGAACTGTGTCAGGGACCCTCTTGAACTATGCCCCCTTTACATATCCCTTGTATTTATTACCCACATCATTATTCAGATTAGTGCCAGGTATATTTGGCATGGACTTCTTTATATCAAGGTGCATTGTCTTGCATCTTATGTATTGCTGGCTTCAGGGTAGGCTTTAGTTCTCCTGTTTAGATGATTTTTCATGATCTTACATTCAGCTGAGATAAAACTTATAAGCTGATAATTTTCAGCCTCCATTTTTTGTGAAAACATCTGCCCGCTTCCTGTCTTTGGGGAACTTATCCTTATCCCATGATGTGTTGAGACATTTAGTAGAAGATATTATCAGTTCTCCCTTCAGTTCTCCAGAACTCCATGGTATATCCAGCCAGGCTCTTTTACCTCTCTACCTTTAGCTTTTAAAGTTCTTTATTCATCATTTTATTTACAAAAAGAAAATGTAAGGAGTTACTTCTATTTCCTTGTACAATAATGAATATTTATGATAATCACCCTTCTCCTATTACATGAATTGTAAGGTTAAGTATCTATCCTTGTTTTTTTTCAGAATTATTTCTACCTAATCACTATTGGTTTTCCTTAGGTTCACTATCCCAATTTTAATGCTCCTTTGTTCCTTTGTGAATCTATATTATTTTTCTTTTTCTTCTTGACTGTATATGTTCCTTTGTGAATCTATATTATTTTTCTTTTTCTTCTTGACTGCATTATTTCTTTAGTACTGTCTTTTGCCTTTCTAACTGATTTTCTAGTTTCCTTCTGCTTTGATTCTGAAATTTTCTTGTCCTTCTTCTTTGTTTTTCTTTTTATTTCTTAAATGTTATGCCCCTTTCTCTAAACTTTAATAGCAGCTCATTTACCCACCATTGTTAACACTGACAACACTTGAATATCAAATGTAACCAAAGCACCGTCCAGTACTGGGCAACAAATGACACTGCCCCCTGGATTCAATAAACTCCATGCAGGAATAGTGCTATTCCTGTGTCCATATAGCATTAGCATTAACAGTAGCGCACCTTGCATATTCATGAAGGAGCGCTGCTGTTAAGGCTAAATGGACATGAACAGTGAACGAGTGCAGGGGATGTGTTTAAATAGTGCACAGGCATTGAACACGCCCCCCTGCACTCAGAAAGTGCTGTACAGTGGACTCTGAAATTAAATTAAAATTACTATTTCAGTGTTTGTAGACACGGAAATAGCTAGGGGAGTAAGAAACAATGCAGAGTGTGTGACAGGTTCTGTCACACACAACCTGAATTATTAAAGTGCCGTACAGCTCTGTGCAAGTGATGTCATTGTCCACGGACACAGACAGCTAATAAAATAGCTATGTCAGTGTCCATGGACACTGAAATAGTTTGTAGATCAGTAAGGAAATGCAGGGGTTTGTGATAGGTTCTGTCACACCCCCTGCATTGTAAATGTGCCATACAGTCATAGCAATTAACTGTACAGGTCTCTGCAGAGTGCCCAGATGCCTGCCTCACATATGTCTCACCCTCCAAGAGCAACAAAGCAGTACAAAGCCATAAATAATGGGGGGACAAAGCCACAAAAATAGGGACACATATTAAGTACTGCACTGACAAACCTGAAAGCTGACAGAATAAAAGGTTTGTAGTAGCTTGGATTTCCTGCAGGGTATGAAGACTGAAACAGAAATGTCTGCCATCTGAAAGTGCCATATGAGCAAAGCCGCAACTGTACAGGTGTCTGCAGAATGCCCAGATGCCTGCCTCACATACCTGTCAACCTCCTAGAGTAACAAAACTACACAAGGCCATAAATAGTTAATTTATTTTTCCATACTAAGGAATGTTTAAGCATAGCTGAGTGGGTGTGCGCACCATGACCCTCTGCCCAGCATTGCTTAAATACCCCAGAGGAGATAAATAAAAATATACAACTAAACTCCCCAAACCAAAATATTGTAGTAGTTAGAGTCCTGGCTTTATACACAGGCATTCATGGTTCAAGTACCAAGGCAGACAAATAATTTTTACATGGAAAAGTAGTGTTAAAATTAGTATTTTCATCTTAAATCATGTAGTAATTGATTTTTGTCAACCAGGGTAGTGTTGATGGTGTACAATGAAAGTGTGAGTGCATATAACATGTGAAACCACCCATGTATACACAAATGTCCCATGCAGTATAGTCACACCCCTTGCTAATGTAATGAAAGCACATGGATGGATGTCATTTAAAGTAAATCATATACACTTACTAAATGAAGTTATTATTCTTATATTTTTTTAAAAATGAAAAGTGAGCAATGGTTAGCAATGCTCAGCTATGCTTAGCAGGTGTAAGCATTGCTTAGATGTGTATGCTAAGCAGCAGGTAGCTCAGCTAAGTGGATTTGTGCACTGTTATGCAGTGCTCAGCATACACCCTTTTAAGCATTGTTCAACTCACCTTAGCGGATTTGCATACTGTTTAGTGGAGTTTAACATTTTCAGAATAGTCCAATGACAGCAAAGGGCAGGAATATTGCCTTATTTAAATGGTGCAGGTGGGAATACAGACAGAATATGTTATAGTTCATCTGTGCAGGTACTATGGCTGGTGTAGGTGAAGGAGCATGCTTTTGGGTGCAGCACTGGAGCACTCAAGAGTCCAGGGTCATGTCTGGATTCCTTGTAGGAAACCATGATGGGAGTCTACTGCAGGACCAGTACAAGGGCTCACAATACAAAGCAGAAGCCTGGGACCATCTCCCATGTGATCTCACCAGTGCTACTGGCATCCGCTGGACTGGTGAGCAGGTATGGCACCACTATGCTGACCTAAAGTGGTGGAAGGGGGCACTCTTGGCCCAGTGGATCCAAGATGTAAGGGCATGGAATGCTCAGTAGTGAGTAAGTATCATTATCAATTAGTCTGTAGCAAATACTAGTCTGAGAATGTGATAGACAGGTATCAGTAATGTTCATTTTTCTCCCCTACAGCTACAGCAGAGAGGGCTAGTAATGTCAAAGCCCATGGCAACAGACTGTTGAGGCTGCACCGACAGGCTGGTGAGTACAAATCTATTTTGCAGTATATTGTGAAAATAGCTAAGAAGGAGTACATTGTTTACTGCTAGTAAGTATACTGTTACTGTGCTAACTGAAGAAATAAAAAAGTTTGTCAGACTAATATTGATGCATAATAAAGATTCCTACCAAAATCTTTCTATGGCTGTGACAGCATACATTAACCAAGGTTGTTATGTGAACCAGCTGTTAAGAAAAACTGTAGGTGGTGGAGCTGTAAAACAATATATAAATGAAATGTGAAATATATACTGCACTAAGCTCTGAACCCTGAATAGTGATGTGTAATGTATCAAAGTGTGTTCCATGCAGCATTGCCTTGGGTTAACCTTTGCATTCCAGATTGTAGTAATCCAAAGAATAAATGCACAGTACAATAACTATCTGTCATGCATGCATCACAGGATTACAATTTCAGACTGTCTAACCAAGAGACTATTAAGAAGAAACAAGTGAAACAAGAAACAGCAGTTCCCCAGTAGCTCAGTGTGATGAGAAGTAGCTTAGTTGTTAATTTTGCACACCCAGACATGGTTCAAATTAATCTCCACAGGCTTTACAGGTAGGGAAATGTTGGTAGTAGCTGTATGAAGGGTATACTAATAAACCATGTAAAACTGTTCAACTGTCCCACCACATGCCTGCAAATGACAGCAGGATAGGTACATACAATATGCACTCTTCCCGATCCTAAATACATGTTTCTAAAGTGTCATGCTGTCACGGCTAGTGGTCACTAGTACCAATAATCCTGGACACAGATATGAAACCAGTTGAAGTATGCCAGTAGCACACTCACATAACAGCAGTTTAAGGTACCCCTTCTGTGCCAGATATATAACCTTGACATGTACGAGTCCCCCTCTAGTCATGTACCCAGAGTTGTCACAGTTTGCCCGATACCATTCCAGGCTGACAGTTTAATAGGTATGTTTGTGCTACAGAAGTTATGAGCCATAAGTAGAAGAAAAGTGAAGGCAGACCCATAGAGTATTGAGCAGTACTGTTGTGGAAAATAGAAGCATTAACAGTTGTTAATGTATTTTTGTCTCTCGCCCCACCCCTCATTTAGATCAATACTATAATTCATATACTATGGGTATGTTTTTCTCCAGACCTAATGTTGGGACTTGCTTTCTATTACTGTTCATATATTTCATTAGTTGCATGTTAACATACCTTGTTCAAATACCACTGTTGGTGGTCTGTTGCCGTCAGTGTTACTGGCATGCAGTTATGATGCATACTGTTGTTCCATCTATGCATGTGTTGTGTTTGCTATGCAACTGTTTCAAATCTGTTTTATGGGGTTAATTGAAACCCACGCATGCTGTTATAACTAATCTTGAAATGTGTTGTTCATGACTAGCCAACATATTTTGTAAACCACAACACCATAGCATGTTTGGGAAGGCAGAGCCGCCTGTCCCACCTCATCTGGCCGTGGCACCAGGCCCCAGCACATCTTGGACCCAACTTGGGATTTCCTCGTCCATTGGTCCTGCACCACTTTTGGGTGTACCTGCCTCAGGGAACGGGGTCTGTCCCCACCTGGGAGCAGGCGTGGACAGGAGCCTGTCACCCACAGTCAGTTCCGGGGTGTGGTGCATAGTGCCATCTGAGCAGAGTTTGATGGGCAGCTGTGGACTGCACATGGGTGGGGACCTCAATCCCAATGTATCCATTTGGGGGCTCATGGGCTTCGGATTCCCAACCACCCACCCCATCAAAGGTGTTTATCCCCCTCATGTGTCATATACCACCCCTGTCTGCTGTCTTGTTTGTCTTGTCTGTCTACAAATGCAACCTATCCTCTCCAGCCTACCTCTCCAAATATATCCATAGCCCTTCCCCAACATCCCACTCTGACCTTAAAAAAAGGGGCATCTGTCCTGCAAAAGAAACATTACCCCATACATAGCTGTACATTTTGCCCCATGTACACTGAAACTAATCAATTAACCCACAGATTATTCTGTGAATGTCTGTCACCAACATCCCTCCATGTGGGGTGTGAGGCTGTAAATTCTAAATTCTACACATTATTCATAGCTCTTGCTGCAAATGAAATGTAGAGCTATGGCCCTTTCCTCCACCCATCCTGCACATCTCTAGTTGATTTTCCTACTGTTTTACCCCCTGCTTGACCCCATTTCGCCACTTTACTATCACCCTTTTTCCTTTTCTTTAATGAAAATTAGAGCAGGAGTAAGTGGTGCTAAGTGAAGATAACAGGGCTTACAATATGTTAGCATCACTTAGTTTCACACAAAACCGCACAAACCCACTTACAGCTGCTTAAAAGTGCATTAATCACTCTGTCTCCATCAGGCCTTGTTCTACCCAGCAACAAAGCAAACAGCCCTGTCAAGTCTTGAATCTGGGATGCTGTGCATTACAATCACAGCAACATAATGCTACACCATCTGAACTCTGGGAATTTGCAATGCTTTTACAAACATATCATGCATTCCGGTCATTTAACATTAATGAAAAATAAAGTTATCACTCCCAAGCCTTGAACCCAGGACCCTGTGCACTATCATCACAGCAACATATCTCTACACCATTTGAACTGGAGATATTTGAAATGTTGTTACAAACATAGCATGCACAACAATCATTCAACATAAGGGGGAATTGTATGTATATATAGATACCAATATATATATAAATATATGTATATATATATATATATATATATATATATATATATATATATATATATATAGATTCACTTCAGAAGTGAAGATCTCGAATTTCAGTATCTCGAGCCCAAGAAGTGGAATCCACAAAACAACGAAATACTGGAAGTTTTGAATTTCGCGGTTTTGCTACACACACACACACACACACACACACACACACACACACACACACACACACACACACACACACACACACACACATCATCCACCACACAAACACACACAATCACTCTACTACATGAAAGCATGGGGCAATCCCCCCTGCACCCCCCCACACCACCCTACTTAAATATTCTCACTCCGAGGTCGCACTGCATACAAACACACACAAAACACCACCACACAAGCAACTTTCTCTTCGCACACACACATCACAGCAACAAAACACACTGACACACACCACAGCCCCTACCCAAACCCCTTAACACACACACACTTACCTGAATACATAACCATAGCGGAACTTTAGAAGCACAAAATTCAAAACCTCCTGTATTCGAGGTTTCAAATTTTGTGCTTCTAAACTTTTGCTATTATGTGGATTCGGCTTCTTGGGCTCGAAATACTGAAATTCGAGATTTCAGTATTTTATATATATATATATATATATATATATATATATATAGAGAGAGAGAGAGAGGGAGAGAGAGAGAGATAACCAACCTCTTACTCTACAAAGTAGGGGGATAAAGGACAAACAATAGTGACATCTTTGAAATATGACTGACATACAAGTAGAAGTCTGCTAGAGTGGCATGGTTTGCTTTAACATACAATTCCAGATAGATTCCAGTTCTGAAACAGAAATGAATGTCATTATTTACTGATGTCAATGCTGACATCATCCCTGTGATTTCTCAGAAACCCACAACTGTTATGGGCAACAGACCAAACATATAAGCCACGTATCTGGACGGTGTTTAGACATCTGGACAGTGGAGAGGTATGACCGCAGTCATGTAACAGAATGGAAAAATGCATGATAGCTGCCAACCATGTCACCCAGCACCTTCTGAACCACAGTAAGACCAACACGACACTACCCCAAATCAGCTCTGGACAATTACCCATGTATAACCAAATATATCATGCACTACAGGGATGGAACTGTAGGGAAAAGCAGATAGTGGTGCAAAAATGTCCACAAACAACCATTTGCACCACAGTCACAGCAACATACCAGTACCTCAAATGAACTCTAGAGTAGAAGGACTGTTTGAACAAATATATCCTGATTGCCAGTCACCCACTACACCGACATATACTGGCCCAACACACATTGTACTAGGAATCCTGAGGTGTTACAGGATATTTCTCAGTCTGCCCCTACAAACATATACACCTGATAGACCACCAGCAGCTGTAGCAACATGAACAGTCAGATAGAAAAAGGATCTATGATACTCACATCTGCTGCTCTCTCTACTCAGCCCAACAAACATCTACACAGAACACTGCTACACAATCTTGGCAGTCTGTTCACAATGGCCAAACATATATAACTCTCATATGTACATATTTCCACAGAATGTCCAGGGTGTGAGACCATAACCATGGCCACTGCTGCATACCACTTCCAGGAGTCTGCCAAGTCAATGGGATGATACCTGGCGTGCAGTCACTAAACAATGATATCACATACCTCTGAACCTCTTACTGCAAGACATCTGGACAAAGCATGACATACTTGGGGGACAGGGGGACAGAAAGAGGGACATATCTCACATAATGGTGTTACAAACTGAAGCAGTTGCTGGTGTCACAGGCTTTGTTGTAACATAACATCCCTGAAGGATATGATGTCTGAAACACCAATGGATGTCAACAGTTACTGACCACAATCCTCACATTAACCTACTGATTCCACAAAAACAGACGTCTGAGGGAAGAGACCAAACATAACAGGCAAACCTATGGGCAGTCTGTGCACATCAGGACAGTTGAGAGGTATGTCATAGACATATCACTGTCAGATGTCAAGTCACACAGAAAATGCATGTCCAGATGAACCATGTTAATCTAGCGACCCTCTATGTGTAGAACAGCATTACTAACTTACAATCTCTACCCAATTCTGGAGCTTTGTCCCCCATGTTGATGGGCTGTCTCCACTTACTGTCTGTGAAGCTGTAGCCCCCACATCTCCATAATGTACTCCACACAGGCAAGGAAAAGGGGCAAGGCCCACAAGAATAATGTAATTATAGCACTGTGTTGCTATGGCATTGGCAAATGGAAAGACAACACAGCTGCTCTGGATGCAAGTAGCAGGTTGGAGACACTGATTGGTGCACAAGCCATCACATGCTCATGAGCAGTTCCTACAAAGGCAAGCTGCTGCCTATGCAAGACAAGCCTCAACCCATCTACACAAAGGCAGACTGTGACTACACAGACCTAACCACTTGCATTGTTATGAGGAAGCTCTTCAGCACTATAACAGGTATGTCAATCATGTAAGCTTGTAATGGAATGCAGAAGGGGGGATGCAATGATGTTAACTCATTCCCTCCAGTACAGCTTCTTTGAGTGTGCAGTGTTAATTCCTTAGTGGGTGTGTGGGACTTTGACTTGAACTGAACTTATCACCTTACAGTTCTAACAAATATTCATTGACAGAGGTCAATACAGTTGTACAGTTGTGTTTTTACATTTTGTTTCTCTGAAGATACAATCTTCTGATACCTTGTATTTGTTGCATTATTTTGGAATAAATGTAAAATGCCAATAATCACAGCAGGCAGAGGCAGATGCAGATGCACAGAGCAGCTGCTTAAGGCATGCACCTGGATGGCATCAATGAGATAAAATGGACATTATGTACAAAACACCATCAACATGGACTCGGGACTCAATGCTGTCCCCTGGGCCATTCCTGGCCATTCCTGCTTCTACATTGACAAGGCAGTTAGCTCTGGCCTGGCCCAGCACCCCAGCAAAGGTCAGCTCATGTATGACTACCACTGGAGTGTCTGTTGTCCAATACTGAGTATGTCACTGCTAGATCAGCTATCTGGGATGTTGTAGTTATTCATATGTCACTTGTGAATGCTACTTTGATACATATGCTTGTCTTACAAATGTAAGAGACATATGTAGGGTATGTGCATACTACACAACAGGTGCAGATGTGTGTGTTGAACTGTATGTGATATACTGAGCCCATACCTGACAACTGTCCAGAGTTTTGCAGACTGACCATATGTCTGCCTCAAATTTGTAGTCAGTGCCTCAGACAGTTGTGTATTGTCTGGCACATCACTGGCAAACCATTAAAGACTGAAGTCATAACATATTAGCATACATTTGATTGTCAGATGTCATATCCTGCAGAGTAAACCTGTGAATGCAACACCATCTTTGCTGGCAACTAAGTGTGTTTCAGCTAGATTCATAAAGTGACACTATTTGCTGACCTTTGCCCATCACTGATGTGTGCCTTTGTGCAGATGTCTTGCTCTAACAGGAGCCTAGTGTCTTATCATGAAACCCATGTCAATGCAAGTGTATCTGCCCTGTAGGATGCCGATATTTGTGCAATGGCAGCTGCTTTGTAGCTGTGGAGAGCACACCAACCTTGCCAGGTCACTCATCCCATCATAAGTTTAGAGCCCACATGGAGGCCTGCAAAGCCACAGGAGGTGGAGTGTTGAACATTAGCATACCCAAAGACATCTTCAGGCTGGGCAAACAGTATGACACACAGGTGACATCCCGATTTCAGTTAACAGTTGACAAAACACCTACTCAAATCATAGCTAGTTACAGGCCTCCAACCATGACTATGGACACCCACAACACCTGTTGGGACCTGCTAGAATCTGTCAGGATTCAATAGTCTACCCTGCTCTTGGGTGACTTCAAATACCCAACCATAGTGTGCATGACCTATGCCACCTGAACATGAATGCACATAGATTCCTTGGCTTTGTCTATGGCAATGCAGTGGATCAGGCAGTCAGCACTCTTACGGCAGGTGGAAATATCCTGTACTTGGTACTAACCAACATGACTACCCACTGTAGCACTCTTACAGTACCATCCTCCTTGGTAATATCTGACCACATAGCCATCACTGTTCAGGTCACCATCTCCCCTGCCCCCTCTTTACAGTGTCAAACAGAATGAACTGTACACAAATGACTGTAAATCCCCTCAGAGCAGGTAGAAGTAGCTGTACAGCCGACATCCCATTAGTAGGAACTAGCAGCACTGTCCAGGCCCACACCACAATACTATGTGGGAACCTACATAGCTGTATGTACTTGGCAATACCTGACAGGACAACATAATCTCCCTCAAGGTAGGGTAAATGCCTGTGGTGGACAGCAGCAATACACAAATACCATAGTAGGTGGAAACAATTGCTGGATGGCCCAAGAAGGAACAGCTGCCTCATTGGAAGCAATGTCAGCTTGGCCTGCATAAGCAAATAAGGGCACAGGTGATGTACGCTAATGCTGTCTTTGAGTGCAAATTGGACACATCCACCAAGGCAAATCACTAGGCTATCCACACATGTGTCTGCAATTCCAGAGGCAACACACAACTCTGCTCTGTAGTGATGGTCAATAACACCACATACACATATGGCATAGATAAAGGCAATCGGCTGCAGACAGGTGAAGTGTAAGCATCGCCCCATCCCCCCTTGGTACACATGTGCATGTATACCACCTGCCACCGCATCATCAGGAAGCAGGTCCATAAGGCCCTCTCAAAGACAACACACAGAGGTCTCCATAGGCCTGATTCCATCCCTGGCTGCATCCTACATGAACATAGGCATGGGCTCGCAGATTAATTTTGCACTGTAGTCAACCACAGCCTGAACAGTGGTGTCAGTCCCATCTGCAGAGAGGACAGCCACTCTCATCCCTGTACACTAAGGCAGAACAATCCACCAACCCAACCAATATTATGCACATCAGCCTAACTAGCCTGCTCTGCAAGGGCATGTAAGGCAATATCAAGGACATTATGAAAAGGGACATTGGCAACATTGAAATGCCTGGGCCCACACACCATGGTATTGTCAGAGGGTGATCAGGCCTGTTAAAATTGGTCAACCTCTCTGAAGTGGTCAATAAACACAGAGATGAGGGGAAGATGGTGAACAGTGCCTACCTATACCTAGCCCAATCCTCTCACACTAAACTCCAGGCAGACAGGATACATACGCTTACACAGCTAGGCACCAAACTGTAGGTTACCAGATGGGTAACTAACTGGCCCAATGATAGCAACTATTCAGTCAAAATAGTAGAACCCACCTCTAGTAGTAGATTTATCCACAAGGGTGTACCCTAAGGATTGGTCTGGCAGCCTCTACTGTTTGAGATATACATATCTGAGGTACAAGACAAAAGCAGTGGTCTGTGGCTGACCTGGTGTACAGATGCTTGCAAGCTGGCCACTGTCTTACATTCCCCTACTGATGTGAGCATCCACCAAGAGGCACTCACCCAATTACTGACTGGTGCAAGAAGCATTACCACAAACTGAATGCCAGGAGAGGCATCATTCCCACTGCTGTGGCAGATGTCATCCACACTGAGTATAACAATAATGATATACTGAGCATGCAATCAGATGTGAGGCAACTTGTGCACCAAGGTTGGTAGCAACCTGACAGTTTCCCACCATTGTACACAAGGCCATCTACATGGCCCACTTCACAAATATGGGTATGTCATAGATAGGCCATAGGTAGATGTAAAGTGAGGGCAGACCTCTAGATTATTGCTCAGTACTGTTATGAAAAATAGATGCCTGTGCAGCTGTTAATGGACTTTACTTCTCTCCCACCCCTCATCTGCATCATTAATTATTATTCATATACTATGGGTATGTTTTTACAAAATTTAATGTTGGGACATGTGTTCTATTATTATTCATATAATTAATTGGTTGCATGTTAACATTCCTTGCTCAATACCATTGTTGGTGGCCAGTTGCTGTCATTGTTACTGGCATGTTGTTACAATGATCACTGTTGTTCCATTTATGCATGTGTTCTGTTTGCTATGCAACTGTTTCACAAATGTTGTTTTGGGTTAATTGGAACACCCATGCATGCTGTTAAAACAAATATTGAAATATTTTGTTTATGACTAACCAATATATCTTGAAAAACCTCAACACCATAGAACGTTTGGGAAGGCCAATCCCAGCAGATCCACCTGTCCTGCCCCATCTGGGCATGGTACCAGGCCCCAGCACATTTGGGACTCACCCTGGAACATCATCTTCTGCAGACCCCATACCACCTGAATGCAGGAGTGGAGATGAGCCCATCATCTGGCGTCAGTTTCAGGGTATGGTGCACAGTGTCATCTGCTCTGAGTTAGGTGGCCAGTTGCACCAGATGGAGGGCCACCTGGTGCACCTTATGGAGCAGGCTGCCCCTCCTGCACAGCACCCAGCACAGCCACCATCGGGGCTGTGAAGGTGCAGTGGTGACTGCCTGCTGGTGGGGATGTCACTCCCACTGTATCCATATGGTGGCTCATGGGCCTCTGATTCCCAACCATCCTCCCCGTCCAAAGTGTTTACCCCCAACATGTGTCATACACTGCCCCTGTCTGCTGTCTTGTCTGTCTTGACTGTCTCCCTACCTAACCCACCTCCCCAGACATACCTACAATCCTTCTCCAACATCCCATTCTCACCTTAAAAAAAGGGCATCTGGTCCAAAAAAAATATCACCCCATACATAGCTGTCCATTTCGCACACATGTCCACTGGACACATGTAATCCAGTACAATTGGTTTGACAACACATTTCTGTTGTCCTCACCCATCTCTCTGGCGATTGAGTGTCCAAATTCACTTCCAAATTTTGTACAAATGCACAGCTATTGCTGTATAAGAAATGAGCAGCTGTGGACCATCCCTACACCCATCCTGCACATCCCTAGCTACCTTTCATATTGCCTTTCCCTCTGCGTGCCACTTTTTCACCACCTTCCTATCACCCCTTTTTCTTGTCTTTTAAAGAAATTAGCCCAGGTGTAAGTGGGAGTAAGAGAGTTTGCGCAATGCTAAGTAAAGCCAAAACGGATTAAGCATCTCTATGGCTAACCATATTGTGGCATCACTTAACATTGCCAAACCCACTTAAAGCCACTTAAAACTGCTTAAATCAGTCTGTCTCCATCAGCCACTGTTCTGCCTAGCAGCAAAATAACCAGCTCTGCCAAGTTTCCAACCCAGGACCTGGTACACCATAGTCAGAGCAATGTACCACTCCACCCTTTGCACTGTTGGAATTTCTGCTGCTTTTTCAAACATATTATGCAGTAGAGTCAATCAACAGGAGGAAAAAATCTCTGTGGAATCACTCAGGTGTTTATATATATATATATATATATATATATATATATATATATATATATATATGTATATATATATATATATATATATATATATATATATATATATATATATATATATATATATATATATATATGTATATATATGTGTGTGTGTGCATGGAGAAACATATACATGAAAAATATATTCAAAATAATTTATATATATATATATATATATATATATATATATATATATATATATATATATATACACATAATATGTAGTGTAGTCATACCTCGGAACCATACCTCTCAACCTCTTAGTGCAAGACGTGGGTAAAGGCTGTCAAAATGGGGAGACAATGGGCCAAAACTAGGGACGTATTTTAAATATTGCTATTGTAAATGTACAAAGTTGTTAAGAGTAACGGTTTGTTTCAGCATACATTTTCTGAAGGATATGAGGTCTGAAACTGAAATGTATATCATCATTTACTGGCAGAAATCCTCAGATCATCACAGTGATTTACCAGAGAAATACAAATAATTTGTGGAATAGACCAAAAATATGAGCAATAAACCTGGACATTCTGAAACAATCCAGCCAGTTGACAAGTATGCTCAGAACCCATTAGTAAAACAAATCTGGACCAAGCCTGACAAAGTGGGGGGAGAAACCCATGAAAACAGGGACATATCTGAAATACTTGAGTAGATAAGCTGAGACAGTTTCTGCAGTAACACTGTCTGTTCTAACATATATTGACTGAAATAGCACAAGTACAAGACTCAGTTGCTTCTCATTAGTTAGTGACATAAATTCCCACTGATTTGTCAGAAATACACAACTCTTATGGGGATCAGACCAAAGATATGAACCAGGCAACTGGACATCCTACACATATCTGGACATAAAATTACTTTAGGGAAACTGCACTGTGCTGCTAAGCAGGTCACCAAGCACCGTCCAAACTTTAGTCAGACTGACACAACACTACCCCAAATCAGCTATGAGGAATTACACATGCACTTGCACTACAGGGATGTTACAGTAGTGAAAAACAGATACTGGTGTGAAAGTCCATACCCACGACCAATTTCACCACAGTCACAGTGACATACTAAGCCAAATGTACACTGGATTATAATGACACACTACCCCTACATATAGTGCCCCAAGTCACAGTGTAGTAGGAATCCTGAGGTGGTACGAGACATGTCTCAGTCCGCCCCTACAAACATATACAGCCAATAGACCACCAGAAACTGGAGCAGCATGCACAGTCAGATAGAAAAGGAGCCATGATACTTACATCTACCCCCCCTCCCTACACAGCCCAACTAACATTTACACATTACAGTTCTACACAATCCTTGCAATCTGTTAACAATTACCAGACATACACAGACATCTCAGCTGTACAGATTCCCACAGAATGTCCTGGCTTTGTCATCATATATATGGCCTATTCCTCATAACATGTCTAGCATTCTGCTACATCAATGGGATGATATCAGGAATGAAGGCACTAAATAATGATAAACCATAACTATCAACCTCTTACTGCATGACATCTGGACAAAGCCTGACATGATTGGGGGACAGAGGCCCCAAAACAGGGGCATATTTGAAATATTGCTGTTATAAACTGAAAAAGTTGCTGGTGTTATAGGATTTGCTGTAACATATCCTTTCTGAGGGATATGAAGTCAGGAACACAAACGGATGTTAGCATTTACTGACTGCAATCCCCAGAGTATGCTACTGATTTGTCAAGGACAAAAACTGTCTGAGGAACAGACCAAACATACGAGTCAAACCTCTGGCCATTCTGTGAATAGCCCTACAGATGAGAGGTATGCTAACACATAACACTTTCAGACTTAACATCACACAGAAAATCCATGTATACACAAACCCTGTTAAACTAGTATTAATCCAACTGTATAACAGCAATACTTACATTATGTCCCTAAGTAAGGAACCTTCTCCCCCATTTTGTTGGTTTGTCTCATATTTTTTATTGTAAGAGGTATTTCCAACTACCCTCTGTGATGTGGCTGTCCGCACAACTCCATGATGTCCACCTCACAGGCAAGAAAAAGGGGCAACACCAACATGAAGCACTGAATAATAGGAGTGTGTGGGCATGCTATCGGGTATAGGAATAATGGCACAGCTGTCCTGCATGTAATTAGCAAGTGGAAGACACCGATTGGTGCATAGGCCATTACCTGTTCATGAGCATTAACTATAAAAGGCAAGCTGCTGCCTATGCAAAACAGGTCTATACCTCTACATGTGTAGGCAGAGAGAGAGAGAGAGAGAGACAGACAGACAGACACAGAAACAGAAACAGAAGCCAACAATACTTGGAAAAAAGGTATTTCAAACAAGTAAGCATGTAATGGAATGCAGTAGGGGATATGCAATAATGGGAAGTAGGATGTTAAACAAATATGTCTCAACAAGACTTGCTGTACTGATATATTGCTGATCAGCACCTATGGCCATAGCATCTGGGTCTGTCTGCAGTGATGTACATCACAGCTCAGGCCCCTGAGTCACCCTAGGAAAGAATAGCTCACATATGAGTAGTACTGGAGTGTCTGTTGATACTGCTAGGCCAGCTAGTGGGATGTCGTAAATATACATATGTTACTTGTGAATACAACTATGATACACATGTTTGTCTCACAGATCTAAGAGACCTATACAGGGTATGTGCATAGTAAACTACTGTCACAGATGTGTGTGTTGAACTGCTTGTGATATACTGAGCTCATACCATTCAATTGCCCAGTGTCATGTACACTGACCATATGTGTGCCTCATATTTGTAGTAATTTACTCATAGAGTTGTGTTATGTCTTGCAAATCATTGGCAAATCTGTGAAGACTGACATTAGAACATAATAGCATACATATGAGTGTCGGACATCCTCCAGGGTATTTCTGTGCACGTAAAGCCTATTGTGCTATCAACTGACTTAAGTGTGTTATAGCAATATTTGTAAAGTGTCACTAATTTTGGACCATTGACCCCCATTTCTGTGTGTCATCCTCCAGATGTCCTCCTCTAACAGGTTGAGAGATATGACTGAGCAGCAAGAGTGTAAATACAGTATGCCATAATGACATAGAACAGAAATGTATACCAGGTATTACCTGTGCAAATGTATGTATGAGTAGGTGTAGCTGGAAGCCTCAAAACAACAGACATGAGATGCAAAACATCAGGTAAATAAGCTGGACATGTTGTACACGTGTGTAATATGATTATTAGTGCATCCAACAGACATACTTGTCTACAGCTACTGGTTGTTGCATTGCCCTGACACAGACATGGGTACTAGAATAAGCATGATTATCAGGTTGAAAATGGAGAGGTGTCCAACTGTGTCATGACCTTGTGTCCATGCCTACTATAAACATCTATATGAGCACCTACATAGCTGTATGGACTCAGCAATACCTGACTTGTAAACCTGCCTCCTCCAAAGTAGAGTAATCCCCTTTGCTGCTCAGCAGCAATACACAAACCACATAATTGGTTGCTATATTAGCTGTACAGGGCCAAGTAGGAGCAAGCACCAAATTGGAAGCAATGCAACCTCTGTCTGAACAAGCATATAAGGTCACAGGTGAATTACTGTAATACTAACTATGAGTACAAATTGGACACATCAACCAAGACCAATCACAAGGCCAGCCATCTTCACATATGTCTTCAATCTCAGAGGCAACAACCCAACCCAACCTGTACTGGTGGTCAATCCCACCACATACACACACAGCACAGCTATAGCCAACCCGCTGCAAGAAGGTTAAGGGAAAACATCACCCTCCTGTCTCACAATCAGTATAGGTGCTTATGCACAGCACCCACACCCCTCCCATCATCTTCGGGGAGCAGGTCCATAATTCCTAATCAAATACAACAAAAGTAAGTCTCCATTGGACCTGAAAACATCCCTGTCTGCATCCTACATGAACTCAGGCATATATTCCCAGCTCCATTACACACTGTATGCAAGCAAAGCCTGAGCACCATTGACATCTTATCTGCAAGGAACATGGCCACTGTCATCCCCCTAAACAAAAGTGAATGATGAATGGTGGATTATGCAATTTACTGGCCCTCACTGGGGGGAACATGACATCAAGACCAGGAGTGCAATGTAAGCTCATACTATGCTGACAGATGACAGGGGTATGATGTGGTCATAATTGGTACTAATGCTAGTCAGTGTTGATGTGCAGGTTATGTAAATAATGTTTACCAATGTATGAGGTCCTGTGATGTGTTTTCCTGTTTATGTATTCCAAGTGAAATGCAGCATGCAAGACAGCCAGCATACACTGCAGCTGAAACTGCTGCCATTACAGATATAATAATCCGGCACCATGGGTGATGTTCGGCTGTAGCCAACAAAATCTGCAGGAGTAGACAACCCCGTGGGACAAGCTTGTCCACAGAGTAAACAACTTGGGTCACCATGGAAGCACATGCGATCAGGTCAGGCATCGGGTGACTGACCTGATATGCCAAGCCCGGCAAAAGGCTGCTGCCATGGCTAGGGATCATACCGCCACAGGTGGGGGTCCTGCTACACAGGCCCCACTTACACCAATGGAAGAGCTCCTTGCCAAGCTTGGGGCAGCCACCACATGCCATTAAAGTCAATACACACAAGTCGTGAAGGTGGGTGGCACCCAGTCAACAGGTGAGGAGCATCCAAGTAAGGCCCGCATCAATTGAATATGTAGCAGTCATACTGACTACTGTAAAGTATCTAGATGGATATGTCAGGTCAAACTGCATTTATGGATGGGGTTTTGTAATGCACACAAGTGCACATCTATGGTGAAGGACAGAAAATTGAGTAGTATCAGAGCTTGTACTGTACATGTTTAGAAAAGTAGCATTCATCTTGTACAAATGCCACATGTGAGTCTGCTGACAATACCTCTCCCCCACAACTACATAGACACTTCTGGTCTGGATGTGGGACAGCAGCCTGAAGCTGGTGAGTATGGTATTGTCCTGTTGTGGCTCACCAATACCCTATGCATGTTAAGGTCATGCATTTTACCATGCACACAACTGTTACTCTTAGCTATATTGTGATATGTGCATGTTCACTTGTGGTAGGGTTAACTGCATTGCACCAAAGTGGTCATCACAGGGGCCTATTTGCAGGAGATGTAACATATTTGTAGCATACCTCACAACCTGTCAGTTCAAGAAATCTAGACAAAGACTGACAAAATGGGGGACAAAGGGCCAAAACTATGTACATATTTTAAAAGTACTCATACAGTGCATATAAAAAGTGTATGCACCCCTGTTAAAATGTAAGGTATTTGTGATATATAAAAAAATGAGATCACAATAAAACATTTCACAACCCTTCCCACATTAGATGTGACCTATAACCTGTACAATTCAATTGAAAAACAAACAAATCTGTCAGGGGAACAAGTATGAAAAATAAAGAAATGTACAATAAGCTAGATGCATAAGTGTGCACAGCCTGAAGCTAATACTTTGTTGAAACAGTTTTTGATTTAATTACAGCATTACGTCTTCTTGGGTACACAACTGCCATCAATTACAGAGACTCTTTGATTAGCAACAAATAATGGTCAGCTGTCCTACTACGCTTTTCCTGACATTTACTCAGTTGCCTGCTACAGCAACAGCCATGGTTCACAGAGAAGTTACAAAGCTTCAAAGTGATCTCATTGTTGAAAGTTATCAGCCCAGAGAAGGGTACAAAAACATTTCCACAGCATTGCATATACCTTGGAACATGATGAAGACAGCCATCAAAAGGTGGATAAAATATAGGACAGCAGTGACATTGCAAAGAAGTGGACATCCCTCTAAATTTGATGAAAAGACAAGACCAAAACTGGTCAGGGAGGCTGCCAGGAGACCTACATCAACACTAAAGGAGTTTCAAGAATCTTTGACAAGTACTGGTCATGTACTACATGTGACAACAATCTCCCATATTCTCCTTATGTCTTGCCTATGGGGTAGGGTTGGAAGATGGAAGTCTTTTCTCACATAGAACAACATCCAGTCCTGGATAAATTCTGAAAAACAATGCAGCAAGTCTCCCAAAAGCATGTAGGAAAATGAGTTATGGTATAATGAGACCAAGGTTGAACGTTTTAGCCACAATTCCAAAAGGTTTGTTTGGTACAATAACAACAATGCGCATCACCAAAAGAACACCATCCCCATGGTGAAGCATGGTGGTGGCAGTGTCCTGCTTTGTGGGTGCTGTTCATAAGCTGGAACAGGGGCTTTATCCAAGGTGGAGGGGATTATAAACAGTTCCAAATACCATTCCCTTTTGGCTCAAAATCTTCAGGTGTCTGCTAGATAGCTGTAGATGGAGAGAGATTTCACCGTTCCACATGCCAATGACCCAAACTATACATCTAAATCAACCATTTATTTATTTTATTTTATTTATTTTACATTTGTTGACCGGGCTAGTCTAACTGGATACATGTCCATTTTCAGTAGAGGCCCGGGGAGAAAAGCTCCACTTTAAACTAAATAAATCAAGACAAACAAAAGTCCATGCAATATATACAGTACATAAACTTGAAGAATTTCTTCATCAAATTGAGTTATACAGAACTAAAAATATACAGAACTAAAAATATACAGATTGTGACTACTGAGTTTAATAAGGTAAAATACAGTATTATTACCAAGGGAAAGAGATAGATATTCTTGATTAGTATTAATGTGCCTTTGTAAAGATGCAAATTGGTTATTTTTATTTATTTATTTTACATTTGTTGACCGGGCTAGTCTAGCTGGATACATGTCCATTTTCAGTAGAGGCCCGGGGAGTTAAGCTCCAGAGTTTAAGATGAATTACATTAAAGAAATAACAAGAAAGTAAAGACTAAAAAGAGTACAAAGAGTACAAACAAAAAATAAAAAGCATTATAACTGCAGACATAGTTATAAAGTTAACAATATTGAGCCAAGGATAATGTTACAAGTGACATTTTGAAAAAATACTACCAAAATGTACAATTGTGTCTCTTTTTTTTTTTTTGAAGTAGTAGGAAAGGGAAATATGACAGTGGATGTAAATAAGAGGTAGGTTATAGGTTATAAGATGAAGGTTTTAGTCAGGTGGCAAGAGCTAGTGTTAGGATTAGTACAGCTATGAAAAAGTATATAACACTGAGAAGTAAGAGAATTATTGAATGTATGTAGATGGGGAAGTAGTTACAGTCATAGTGAAAGAAATAGATTGGTTTATATACAAGGTGGAAAGATAAGAGCTCACTGAAGAAGGCAAGGTTGTTAGGAGCATACTCAGTGCAAGCAGCTTGGGAATAAGATACTAAGAAGGGGTGAGGGATGAATTTGCTAATACTGCAAAGAGGGTTATTGGAATAGAGTTATAGAATAATGATATATGGGGGAGGGGGTTAGTCAGGGTTAGTACAAGGACAAAGCCACTGTGTTTTTAGTTGAATCTTTAGTTGCTTTTTAAAGAGTGGTAATGATGAGAGGGTGAATGAACAAAAGAATGACTTCACCAGAAGACCTTCAATATTTTGAAATAGCCCAGCCAGCGCTTACACCTGCATCCAATAGAAAATCTGTGGGGTGACCTGAAGAGGGCTGTGCACAAAAGGTGCCCTCGCAATCTGACAGAGTTGGAGGGCTCTTGCAAGGGAGAGTGTGCGAATATTGCCAAGTCAAGATGTGCCATGCTGATAGCCTCCTTCCCAAGAGGACTGAATGTTGTAATTTAATCAAAAGGTGCTTTAACAAAGTATTAGTTTAAGGTTGTGCACACTCATGCAACCAGCCTATTGTAAGTATTTGTTTTACTATATGTTCCCCTGACCGATGTGTATGTTCTTCAATTGTATTACACATGTTATAAGTCACATTAAATGTGGGAAAAGTTATGACATGATTTCTGTGGTCTCATGTTATATATCACAAAAAACACTTATTATATCCACTGTAAGCTTAGAAAGTTGTTAGAGTAACCAGATTTGTTTTAACATACATTTACTGCCGGTTTTAAAGTCTGCAACTCAAATTATGTCATTAATTAATTACGCCAATCCTCAGATCATCCCATTAATGTGTCAGACAAACACAGGATTTATGAAGAACAGATCAAAAATATGAGCCACACATCTACATTCAGTGAAACTCTATACAGTCGAGAGGTATGTTCTGTAGGGGTTGCCACTGTGCTATACAGATGAAAAGCAATAATGTGTACAGGGGGGCAGTGTGTGCTAGGTGAAGGCCCATCACCTACTAACACTACTCACGTATCCCAGAGGTGCATATTAGTAGTAGAATTAAGTAGAAAGGGCTGTACTGCATGATGTTGAGGGCTTGTCCAGAGTGTGTATGTTGTGATCTGACTGTGTGTCATGAATGTCACCAGTTGGCTATTGTGAGGTCTGTGTAATGCCTTTATACCACCTCACCTGTATGTGTGTGTGTTTGTGTGTGTGTGTGTGTGTGTGTGTGTGTGTGTGTGTGTGTGTGTGTGTGTGTGTGTGTGTGTGTGTGTGTGTGTGTGTATGTGCACCAGCACACCTTATAGTGCAGATATTAATTTACATATGTTGTCTTCCCCTCACAGGTGGACATGGTGGTTTTGGTCCATAGGTTCATAGGTTCATACTAGGCTATCTGCCCTAAGGCATTTATAAGTCTAGCCAGAGTGTGTTTGGCTTTCGCCACCCTCTGAATTGATTTTACTGTACCCTTTTTAAGGTTAGTTTACTTTGCCTCCGTCTAGTAGTGACACAGACGTAATCCCCTGGTAAACCTACAATCTCCCATCTACTCATCAAGATTCCTCTTGAAGAGAGTCAGTGAGGGGCTCTGCCTAACATAGACTGGGATTCTATTCCAGAGTGAAGGGATCCTCTGGGCTATGAATCTGTCCCTCCAGCATGTCCTATTTATTTCTGTGCTGAGGTTCAAGTCCCTCGAGTGCGTAGCTCTAAGGGATTTGGATTTTCTGTGGTGGAGCATGCTCATTAATTCCGGGTTGGACATGGCTTTATATGTCGGGCATAGATTGCCTCTAAGTAGGCGGCATGCAGCTGAGTAGAGCTGGAGTTTCTTTAACCGAGCAGCATATGGCATCTGTTTGAGTCCCATGATCCTCTTTGTGAGGTACTTTTGGGGTCTTTCTAGTTGCTGCAGGTGACGGGTAAGGTATATCCCAAATGGGGCATTGTATTCAATTATGGGCCTGATGAGGGATGAATAAAGGGGCACAATGACCTCCCTTGATCTAGATGTGAATCCTTTCATGATAAGGTGGGCTACATAGAAGGTCTTTCTAACCACTTTGGCAATGTGGTTGTCAAAGGAGAGATTACTATCAACTTGGGTCCCCAGGTCCCTAATTACTTCTTCCGTACTTAATGGATTCCCGCCTATGTGGTAATTTGTGGGCACTTTGTTTTTGCCAAAGGGTATGACTATACACTTTTTAGCGTTTACCTTTAGGCCATGGCTCTGGCACCAATTATCTGTCTCTATGAGACCCTTTTGGAGGATGCTTGTGTCAGCTGAAGAGTCAATTATGGCACCCAGTTTGCAGTCATCTGCGAACTTAGTCAGCCACAGTCCTCCTGTGTTAGCCTGAACCTCAGAAAAATATATACCAAACAAGAGAGGTCCCAGGACTGAGCCTTGTGGGATGCCAATTGTAACTGGTTTAGAGTCTGACATGGCTCCAGCAATTCTGACTATGTGAGTTCTGTCCTTGAGCCAATTTACAACCCATCTTATGACATAGGGGTTTATATTTAAGCTGGAGAGCTTATCTATGATGCCCGAGTGGGGTATTGTGTCAAAGGCTTTTGCGAGGTCCAGGTAAGCTGTGTGGACTACCTTCCCCTCATCAATGGCCTTGGTGACTGTTTCAATGAAATCACCCAGTTTTAAAAGGCAGGATCTGCCTTTAACAAAGCCAAATTGGGTAGGATCCAGTGTCTGTAGGTCCCAAATGTCTTTGTTTATGAGTTCCATGATGATCCTCTCCATAACTTTGCAGACCAGGCTAGTCAGGCTTATGGGGCGATAGTTTCCAGGGTCCGTAGAGGCACCACCTTTGTGGAGTGGGACCACTGTTGCTGTACGCCATTCTTTGGGTACATATCCTGTAGTAAGGCTGAGATTGAACAGCAGCTTTATGTGAGGGTTTAGCTCTTCTTGTAGTTCATGTAGGACGCAGCCCGGGACTCCGTCTGGTCCCATTGATGCTGTGTTTTCTGCTTTGGAGAGGGCGGCTCTCACCTGAGCATCTGAGATGTCAGGGAGGCAGCACTCTGCTGGGATAGATATTTGCTCTTTAGGGGGAAAGGGGGGAGAAGTTTGCACTGAACCTGTCTGCCAGGATGTTGGCAATGTCTGTGGGTTCAGTGTATTTTTTGTCATTTTGGACCATCTCTGAGCATATCTGAGAGTTGCCACCCAGGTTCCTAACATAACTAAAGAAAGCCTTGTGATTATCTTTAGTGTCCTGTGCAATTTTTCTCTCAAAGCTGGCTTTGGATGATTTTATGAGGGATTTTAGTTTTTTGCTATTACTGATCAGAGATGGCTTCCCTTTCAGGGATTTTGCTCTATCATGTAGTAGCTTCCTCCTTCTGTTATACAGCTTATTTATGGCTGGGGTCCACCAGGCAGGATGCTTGCCTTTGGAAGACTGGGTCTTGGTTTTGTTTGGGATAGCATGATCCATGCATTCCTGAAGGTGTCCATAGAATGCGTTTATAAAGGATTCTGCAGTCTGAGCCATAGTTTCCACTGGCCTGGGGTCCTTGAAGGATTCCACCTCGGTTTTGAGAAGTGTGAAGTTTGCTTTTGAGAGGTTTTTCACTGTGGTTTACTGGACTGTGGGTGGGATCAGGATATGGATATCCAGTGAGATTAATTTATGGTCCAATCTTACCAATGAGGGGTATACCTGTGGTATGGAGCATAGAGTCCCCATATTGGTGATGACCAGGTCCAGTATGTTATCCCCTCTTGTGGGGGTGGTGACTAGTTGTTCCATAGCATTTGAGTTTATAAATTCTAGGAACCCTTGGGCTAGGGTGTTGGGGCTTGAGTAATGCTCCCAGTCAATGTTTGGGTAGTTGAAGTCACCCAATATAATGGTGTTTGGAGAGACCTTCATATTCTCCAGTGTTCTCAGGAAGGCCGAGTGGGATTCCTGATTTTGAGAGGGTGGTCTGTAGCATGCTACAAACTGAAAGGCAGTTTTGCCCACTGTTAGCTGCACATTGATGGTCTCCAGTGCTTCATGCAATGCCACTAACCTGGAGGTGTGGGTATCTTTGATGAATATGGATACTCCCCCTCCTTTTGTGGTTCGGTCTGAGTTTTGGGGCCGAAAAGCATGATATGAGGTATAACTTGGTAGTGCTAGGGTGCTCTCAGGAGCCTTGAACCAGGTTTCTGTCACTGCACAGATATCAATGTTCTCCATACTGAGGAGGGCTTCGAGTGTGTGCATCTTGAGGTTTAGACTTCTGGCGTTGAGCAGCATTACCCTTTGTTTCTTTTTCCTTGTGTTGTCTATGGAGGTGGGTTTGTCTTTTGAGCCTTGCCTAAAAAAGGCACTATGGGGGTGGCAAGAGCCTTTGCCAATATACAAAAGCCCAGGGGTGACAGGTGCAAGCTGTCCCTAGCAAAGCAACATGGCTTGTCGAGCATGTCATCCCAGGCTGACAGACACTGAATCCCCTTTGAATGACACCAAAACTTTAGCCAGTTGTTAAAATTGATCATTTTGTCTTTATACTGTGGCATCATTCTTGGTGAGCGTAATATGCTGCTCAAGGTCAGGGTTATACCGGCCTGGGCTACATGATCAGAGAGCTCCTCTATGTCTTTTTTCATGTAGTCCAGGGAGGTACGTCTCAGGTCATTCACACCAGCATGGACAATGACTGAGTCATATTTGTACTTGCTTTGGAGTGACCTGAGTACTTGTGTTATGTGGCGGATCCTAGCTCCCGACAGGCAGCTCACCGTGACCTTCTCCTTGTTCAGCCTGGTGAGCGGGACATCAGTGTGTCTGACAATAGAGTCACCTATTACCAGTGTATCAGATGTGTTGTTTAGCCTTAAGGGCTGTGACTGTTTGGCACACTGACTTTGTGAGCTATGTGTTGCACATGTTTTGTTTTGGGGTAGCTGTTGCTTGGATGTCTGCTTTGGAGGTCTCTGTTGCTTAGGCAGATTTTTATTTAGAGCCTCCGAGTATGTTTTTGTGTGTTTACGTGTTTGGTTTGCTGTTGTGTTAGGACTATGTGAGACTGGATTTGTGGTGTGTGAGGTCACCTTCTCCTCCTGACTGGTTACACCAGTACTGAGTTGAGAGAGCTCAGCCTCCAGTTTGGCTATATGGATGCATCTCTCACATATATTTGAACTTGTTGGGAATTGAAGAGGGTTGCCTGTGTACATGAGGCAGTTGTAACATTGCCTCAAGATTCCCAGATTCACCAGCTGGACTGGAGAGGAAACCACAACTGACCTTTGGACATTCTAGAATAGTATAGGGAACTCCTTTATAACTGAATCAAGAAGGACCAACAGGGGACAAGGTACTCAAAGGGAATATATGAGGATGTAGTGCTTTTAGTTTATTAGTGCTAACTTATAAAATTGCTTATATGAGCTAGTGTAGGGCTTTAGATTGAGAACAGGGTGTTTAATTTGAGAGATAGAGCAGTTCTAAGGGAAAAAGTGAAGAGTAGACTTTGTGGAGCCGGGAATGGTTTAAACCCGATTAAGCGGCGCTGCCCGATGCTGTGCTATGCGCACAATTGCGCAAAACCACGCTAAAGTGGGTTTTTATACAGGGGACTTGAAAGAGCTAGAAATTAGCCCAAAACAGCCAATAAACTACAAGATTATGTGCTGAGATCACTCCTCCAGGGACAGATAGGCTGCTGAAAGCTCCCCACTCCCACTGGTGAACAAAGAAGCTTCCTTCTATCCAAGTAAGGAAATGGGCAACACAAGAACTTTACCAAAGTCCAGAATACAGCAATGCCTGTATTAGGGACTATTCTAGGTCAGGAAAGGTGGGAAACAAGGATTTTTTTTGTTTTTCTTTTTTAAAGGACAAACAGCAGGAAATGCACAGTGATTGCTTAACGCAGGCTAGCACACTTGATTGAGCAGCCTCAACAGATAAAATTCGACAAAAGACAAACTTTAAAATGCAGATGAAAACTATTTAACAAAACAAGCTTTTAAACAAGTAAAACAGCAGTTATAACTTGCTTTTCCACGAGGAAAGATGGTCACAAAGGTAATAGGAGCAAAATATACTTAAATCAGTTTAGCAGTCACTCTTTTTTTTCCTCTCTGCTGCTAGCACCACTCTGCAGGACCACGAGGAGCTTTTGCTCAGAATATGATGTCATTGTCTCTGCGGACTCTGACAATGATGATGGTCCTGGTCAGGCGCAGGTGGGGTTGTCAGTTTCTGAATCTGTGCCATTGTTTGGCATCCCACATCATCTACAATGTCCCCACACACAGTCACAATGCCCACACATACCCCATCCTCAGCAGCCACAGATAATGGACAGTTGGCAGGTAATCGCATGGAACAGGCTAGTGTGGTGACTATGGCAAGTGTGAGTGTAGACACTAGCCATAGCTAGAGTGCAGGCTTGGTCCCACACAGGTGGATGGATAGGGGTGCTCAAAAGAGGATCACTGCCCATCAAGCTGCTGTCGCAAGTGCCACAGCAGGTGTCACCAGATGCATGCATCAGGCTGTCATGGATGCAGAGGCATGTAGTGAACACAACACCAGACAAATACTCAGGGTCTTGGATGCAATTCTTCCTGGCTTACATGAAAACATACATGACGTTATTTAAGCCACACATCAAAATGCTGAGGTCATGAAGAGATGGTGAGGTGGAACCTTGGAAATCCTTGACTGTGGAATGTCTGTGCTGCAGCATGTGGTGGGAGATGGGCATCGGCCATGTGGACGTCGGTCAGCACCAACATCAGCTGAGAGTCTATGTGGCCATCCACCTTCACACTCCCATAGTGGCAGTACCACCTGCACTACTGAAGGTCGGGTGCTGTCCACACCACAACAGAGCAGAACATGGGCATGTGGTCCTGGCCAGTCCTGTCAGGGATATGGATCCAACAGACAGCAGTTACCATCATGGAGTAGTACTCCATCTGACCTTGGGCGTGATGGTACCAGTGAGACCCCTGGCAGGACCAGTTCACATGTCCATGGCCATAGATGGAACTGTACACCCTGCCATGTATGGTCCACAGCTGTCCAACATACTCCTGTATAGGGAAGCCACATGGTGTGTCTGTGTGCATAGAAAAACACACATCACCATCACAGACAGGTCACCTCCAGACATACAGACACACACACACACACACACACACACACACACACACACCCACACACACACACACACACACACACACACACACACACACACACAATGTCAACTGTATGGTCCAGCCTAAGCCTCTGGCAAACCCACACAACACCCTGTGCATATGATGATACCTGTGCCACATCCCTGTCATCCATACCACCAATGCAGGGACATGCTAATATGGTTCTGATGCACAGGGTGAATTAAGTACAGTTTAGCTATGTAATGGTGTGTAAGGTGCTGTCAACTGACATTTGTAATGGGTACACTTAAGAGTGTGTGTACCTTTTCAGCCATGATGCATTATTGGTGTTATTAACACTGACTAAATGTAGTCTCACATGCTGTATTCTGTTTGTGTTCTAGGTGTCTTTGTGTCAGCAGGATGTGGCCCTGCAGACATTGCCAACGAGTGGTATGGCAGAGTGGTAACACATCGACTGTGTCATAGCCAAGGTAGAGCTGTATATGTACACATTTACCAGGTCTGTGTAACAGTTATTGCATGTGACACAGAGGTTATAGGGCTGAGAGGTATATACAGGTAAGTCTATGGTGGTTGACATCAGCAGCTTCTGTAAAGTAGACAATGGTAAGTGTAGTGGTTGGGACACACCTCAGATTGGTAAAACCCACACCACAGAGGATATTGTGTCAACCAAGCACACAGAGAATACTGTTCACACACAGACACACACACAGACACACAGACACACACACACACACACACACACACACACACACACACACACACACACACACACACACACACACACACACACAAGCACACACACATACAAGATCACAGTTGCTAGTGTTGCATTTGGAACCCCTACCCATCTCGTTAGTGATACTACAGTGTTATACAGTTATAGCAGGTGGCACGGAACTAATAGTGTGATGACTGTTCCAAGGTACCTGTAAAGTGAATAACATCATGTGCCCTTGTAAGGTATGGCAATGGGGGTGTACTGGGTGGGAAAGGACTCATTTTGCTGTCACCTATGAGTCTACACACTCACAAACACTGCTATACACACCAATGCACACACACATTTGCCTGTACTGACATTAGCAGCCCTGCCTATCGTGTTATTCATTCCATACTGTTACATAGCTGTTGCATATAGCACAGGGCTTATAGGGCTGAAGACAGTCTACAGACACCTCTATGGTAGATGTGAACAGCAGGCTTTGTAAAGTGGACATTGGAATGTGTACTGGGAGTACCATGGCCTAAGATTCTAAACCATGGCCACACAATGGGAAGAGTTCTCATTTAAACACACACAGGATGCTATTCTCACACTTACACTCACACAGACACACACACACACACACACACACACACACACACACACACACACACACACACACACACACACACACACACACACACACACACATATATTTACCAGGACTGAGATTAGAACACCTACCTATCTAGTTATTGCTACTATGGTGTCATGCATTCATCGCATGTGCCACAAAGCTTACAGGGTAAAGAGTGTCCCAAGGTAACTCTAAGGTGAGCAACATCACCAGACCTTGTAAAGTATGGCTATGGCAGGTGTACTGGGTGAGAATGGACTCAAAATACATTAACCTACATTTATGCACACTTACAAACAAATATACTCATACACACATTTGCCAGGACAGGGATTAGCAGCTCTGCCTATCTTGTTAGTCAGTCCATAATGTTACCTATTTCCTGCACATGGCACGGGGCTTATTGGGGTAAAGAGTGTCACTAGATACCTCTACAGTTGATGAAGACAGCAAGCCTTGTAAAGTAGACCTTTAGGATGTGCACTGGCAGTACCACAGCCTAAAAATGTAAAACCCACCTCCCAATGGATATAGTTGTCATTCAAACACATACACTGGATACAATTCTCACACACACACACTTGTCAGGACTGAGATTAGAACTCCAACCTATCTAATTATTGCTATTACATTGTTATGCATTTATTACGTGTGCCACGTAGCTTATAGGGTGAAGAGTGTCCCACAGTTCATCTAAGGTGAACAACATCACCAGCCTTTGTAAAGTATGGCAATGGGCAGTGTACTGGAAGAGTGAGGCCTCAAAATGCTGTACCCTACAAATATACACACTTACAAACACTTACACACAAACAGATATACTCACATTTGCCAGGACTGAGATTAAAAATGCTACCTATGTAGTTATTGGTACTATAGTGTTATGCAGGTACCACACACACCATGGGGCTTGTAGGGTGAAGAGTGTCCCAAGGTACCTGTAAAGTGAATAACATCACCAGCCCTTGTAATGTATGGCAATGAGAGGTGTACTGGGTGAGAAGAGCCTCAAACTACTTTCACCTACATGTTTACGCACTCACAAACAGTTTTATACACACTAATGCACACACACATGTATGCCAGTACTGAGATCCATAGGTTCATAGGTTTATAGGTGTGTACTAGGCGAACGGCAATGGAG